>NW_020448543.1:0-1059 GCF_003343035.1 Apteryx rowi
CAGCCCGCGCGGCCCACGCGGCCCCGCACGCACCTCGCCGAGCGCGAAAGAGAAGGCAGCGGCGCCTGCGCGTCCCTTATATACTCCGCCCCGCCCCGCGGCTTCCGGCCCCGCCCCGCGACTTCCGGCGGCGCTCTGATCGGCCGCCTGGAGGACTCGCCCTCGCCGCCCGGCCCCACCGCGCTCGGAGCTCGCTGCCGCGCGCTTCTGCGAAGCGGGAGGAGGGCGGCGGAGCGCGGCGGGGCGCTTCGGCCGCCGCTTCCGGGTGATAGAGACGGCTGTTGTCCTTCTAGGCGGTGCATCCGGCATAGAGAGAGGCATGAACCAATGAGGGAGGACTAAAGCAGTGCGCAGGCGCAGTCTCTCCTGCCGCTCTAGCCCGGGGTTGCGAGCATAGATTCCTGCACATGCGCAGCGGGGAGGCGCGCCGCCATTTTGTGCCCCGCTCACGCCGCGGCCTCCGGCGCCGGCGGTCAAGGGCGGGCCGGGGTCTCCGCGCATGCGCACAGCCGCCCGCCAGCCCCGCCCCACCGAGGGGCGCTCTATCCACCTGCCCGCCACACCATAGAGCGTCAGTCCTCCCAGCCTCACGTGGGTGGCTATCTGGGAGCTGATTGGACGGAACGAGACTGGCTTAGGAGGGGTGTGTGTGGGTGTGACGTGGGCGGGTACATTTGCATACCCGCACCTCATCTGCATAAGGCACCGGCAGGTTGCACCACCTCATTTGCATACAAGTTGCATACATTTGCATGCACCCAGCTCATCTATAGGGGGCCACACCCCCTATGATGTATGTGCCACGCCCCCTATGATGTATGGACCATGCCCTTGGGTTCCACCCCCACCCCTATGCATATGGGGCCCCCCAATACATAGGGCCTCCCCCTATATCTTGGACCCCCTCAGGGTGTAGGATCCCCCCATATATTTGCCCCCCCAGCTCTACCTCCCCTATATACAGGAGAAACCCTATATAGGACCTCCCATGTATAGACGTCCCCCACTGGACCCCCATATCTCCGACCCCTTCCCACAGAGGCCCCCCCCTTACATCCA
>NW_020448543.1:3428-4748 GCF_003343035.1 Apteryx rowi
GGGTCCCCTACAACTCCATAAGACCCCCCCCCTCCCCAAGCCCATAAGGTCCTCCAGGACCCCATAGGGGCCTGCAGGATGCTGTAGGGCCCTCCCCAACCCCATAGGGGCCTGCAGGATCCCATGGGGGCCCTTATGACCCTGAAGAGCCCTATAGGACCCCATAGGGCCCCCTACGACCCCCATAGGGCCCCCCAACCCCACAAGGCTCTCCAGGATGCCATAGGACCCTGTGGGACACCACAGGGAGCTGTAGGATGCTATAGGGCCTCCCTGACTCCATAGGGGCCCTGCAGGACCCCATAGGGTCCCCTATGACCCTGTAGGGCCCTGCTATGACTCTATAGGGCCCCCTAGGACCCCATAGGGCCCTGTGGGATGCCGCAGGGCCCCCCCTGATCCCATAGGGGCCCCTATGACCCTGTAGGGTTCTATAAGACCCCGCAGGGCCCCCCAACCCCACAAAGACCCCTAGGACCCCATAGGGGCCCTTAAGACCCCATAGGGGCTTGCAGGACACTGTAGGCCCCCTCGCCAACCCCATAAGGATGCCTACATCCCCATAGGGCCCTATAGGACCCCACAGGGTCCCCTAACATCATAGGGTCCCCCCCTATGACCCTGTAGGACCCCACAAGCCCCCCCCCACCATGATCCCATAAGGGCCCTGTAGGGCCACACAGGATCCCCTAAGATCCCATAGGGGCCTATAGGAGACTGTAGGGCCCCCCCCGACCCCACAGGGGCCTGCAGGACCCCATAGGGTGCCCCATAACCCTATAAAGGTCCTGTAGGACCCCACAAGACCCTTCCCCACAATCCCATAAGGGTCCTATAGGGCCACACAGGATCCTCTACGACCCCATAAGGGCCCTGTAGGGTCCCCCCTGACCCCATAGGGGCCTATAGGACACTGTAGGGCCCCCATAGGGGCTCTGTAGGACCCTATAGGACCCCCCTGCCCCCAGGACCTACCCGCGTTGCCTCTGCCCCGAGGCTGCAGGCGGAGACGAAGCCGGAGGCGCCCGCCTGCCCCGGCGTCCCCCCGCCCCGCACCCCATAAGGGCCCTGTCGGACCCCATAGGGGCCACCCCCCCAGCCCTATAGGGGCCCCCCCAAACACACACACGTACACGTACCGGTGGTGCCGCCCTCGAGGCCGGGGCCGTAGGCGGAGACGAGGCCGGGGTCGCCGGCCTGGCCCGGCTCGCCCACCCGCACCTTGAAGGGGCTGCCGGGGATGTGCGAGCCGTCGAACTTGACGTCAATGGAGTAGACGCCGTTCTCCCGCGGGATGAACCGCACGGCGAATTTGTCTGG
>NW_020448543.1:6211-7576 GCF_003343035.1 Apteryx rowi
GCCTTAAATAACCCCAGGGGGGATTAGCACCCCCAAAACCTCACCCCAAATAATCCTGGGGGGGGGACTAGTGCCCCCAAAACTGTGCCTTAAATAACCCCGGGGGGATTAGCACCCCCAAAACCTCACCCCAAATAACCCTGGGGGGAACTAGCGCCCCCAAAACCGTGCCTTAAATAACCCCGGGGGGGATTAACACCCCCAAACTTTGCCCCAAATAACCCTGGGGGGATTAATACCCCAGAATGTTCCTCCCAAATAAACCCGGGGGGCGCCTGGACCCCAAAACTGTGCCCCAAATAACCCTGGGGGGGATTAGCACCCCCAAAACCTCACCCCAAATAACCCCAGGGGGGATCAGCACCCCAAAATTCTCACCCCAAATAACCCTGTGGGTTATTTGGGGGGTTTAACACCCCAAAATGTTCCTCCTGAAGAAACCTGGGGGGCACCTGCACCCCAAAGCCTCCCCCAAATAGCCCCAGGGGGCATCTGCACCCCTAAATCCTCACCTTGAATATCCCTGGGGGTCATTCGCACCCCAAAATCCCCACCCTGAATAACCCCGGGGGGCTTTTGCCCCCCGAATCCCCCACCCCAAACAACCCTGGCGTGATCAAGAGCCCGAATAACCCCRGAGGGGGAACCTCGCACCCCAAAACAACCCCGGGGGGGGATCTGCACCCCAAGATCCCCCCCTGGGGAAGGGGGAAATCGGTACCCCGAAACAACCCTAGGGGTGGGGGGAACCAGACCCCCAAAATCACACCAGAGGGGGGATTCCCACCCCAAAACCTTTGCCTCGGGGGAAGGGTTTTAACCAACCCCCCCCTGATTTCAGGGGCTCCCCAGAGGCAGGGAAGGATTTGGGGGGGCTGGGGAATCCCCCCCCTCCGATTTGGGGGTGCTGTGCGCCCCCCGCCAGGGCCCGGGGAAGGATTTGGGGGTGTCAGGGGAAACCCCCCATCCCCTACCCAGTGCCCCACTTACCTTTTGGGGGGCCGGAGAGCTTAACGGGAGAGAACGGGAGGCCCCGGGCGTCCCCGGGGTTTGGGGGTGCTGGGGGGGGTTTGGGGGGGCCGTTCTCTCCCGTTAAGGCCCGTCCGGGCCCCGAGGTCGCCCCCCCGAGGGGGGGGGGGCTGTTAATAGCCTTTAAAAGAGACACGAGAGAAGACCCCCGGGGCCCCCCGGGACGGCTGGGGGGACACACGGGCCGCCTGGGCCAGCGCAGGGACCCCAAAATCCCTCTAGACCTTCGCAGACCCCCCCCAAAACGGCTCCCTAGAGAGCTACAGACCCCCCCCAAACTCCCCTAAAGACCCCTGGAGACACACAGGTGCCCCCACAAGCCCCCCAAATCCCCTG
>NW_020448544.1:0-5518 GCF_003343035.1 Apteryx rowi
GAAAATCAGAATGGAGTTTTAGAATGAAAATTGCAGCTTCATAGCATAGCCGATGCCCACATATGTAGGGATCGCTCACTAGAGTCTACTCAGATAGACCCGTTAAAGTGGTGGCTGCTATGCGTACTGAAGATGATGAATCATCAGGAGGTGTCTGGCTTGATCCTGCAAATAGTGGAAATAATGTGAAAGTGGTTGCTTCCATGACAAAACTCAAGCGAACAYCAGATGCACCCCCTGCAGAAACTGCAAGAGGTTTTACTTCCTTGGAGTGACCTGATCTCCCAACTAAATTTTTGACTAAGCCTGGAGATGCACACCTAGAATGCATGGCCCACATATGGGGGAATGTATATGGGAACATATATGGGAACACCCCCACCCTCCCGCTGCCCCCAGGAAGAGCCCTGAGCAAAGCGTGAGGGACCAGATCACCCTACCCAGGGACTGGGTGTGAGTGCTTGGCCATTCTGCTTGATAAAACACACCAAAGTTTACTTGGCATCAGAGCCACCTGCACATTTCTTTTGCCTACCTGCAATCAATGCCTCCTTCTCCCCCCCCCCCCCAAAGGAAGTCTTGAAAACCCATGATATAAGGCCCTAAAAAGATGGAGTTTTCTAGGTGCTCAGAGCAACCGACGCAGGGTTGAGGACAGGCCAAGGGGAACCTATTCCACCCCCACCCAACCTCACTGCTCCCCTGGAGACCTTCCTGGATTCCTTTCGGGCCCAGAACAGGAAGGGGTGAGGGGGCACAAGCACCTCCCAGAGTAGCCTCCATCAGGCATTCAGCTCCACAGTGTGTCACTGCTTCAAGTGATCTCTCTGAAGAAATGCTTTTCAACTTTGCAGCCATGCCCCTGGYGCATTGAGTAGGTGCCTGGGAGAGAGGGGAAAGAAAGGGCAAAGACCCCAGGGTGCAGAGCTGGGGCTCACAGCACTGGAGAGGGGTGTCAACAGGCTAAATAAGCAACCCAAAGATGTAAACRAGTCCTTCCTTTCTCAGYGATTTGGAAAGCCACTTCTCAGACAGTGTTCAAAGAGGATGGAGTCTCCCTTCTACAAGAGTTGCTCCAGGGCCATGCAGAGACGAGGAAGAGGAGGAAGGTTGTTGTGATAGGGRCTTTCTCAAACTTCAGTAATTGCGGAGCTGGAAGCTGRTCTTCTACAAACTGCTGAAGAAGTGAAAGGCAGGTCTTGATGAACTCTGTTGCCTTGGAGGCTAGATACAAAGCCAGGAGAGCAGCAGTGTGGTGCGTGGGCATGTCCTGGGAAGCCTGGTGTCCAKAACGGAGGATCCAGACTGCCAGGAGATGTACAGCTCCCCCCTCTACCCCCCACCCCAGGAAAGCCAGGGTGCCCGGGGGTATCCAGGGTGCCAGGGGCTGTAGGGAGCTTCCAGGAGATCCAGGGTGCCTGGATCTAAATCCAGGGTGCTGGGACTGTACAGCCCCCCAGGGGAGGAGTGCTGCCGTGGGTGACGCTGAACAGCGCAAGGACCGACAGAGACGCGGAGATGAGAAATGGCTTTCCTTGCATTTASCTAGCAGGAAAGCTAGGCAAAATTCATGGGGTTTGATGCCTAAAGGAGGATGGTCCTGTTCCATCCCATATTTCCTTCCATGTARCACATCCTACCCATACAAAACAAGTGGCCCACAGTAAAAATGAGTAGYGAGGCTCACCCAGACATCCCAGCCCATGCCCATGCTTTGCGCTGCTGTATCCCACATTACTTTGATCTCATCTTTGAAAGAAGCTAACTCCCAAACCAACCCCAAACCCTGGCCTCCTGCAAAGACTYGCCAGAGCAGCAAGCTGTTGGTGCAGAGGGGCAGAAGTGACTTCTCCAGTGGCCCCATCTGGAGAGGTGAGCTGAGGGCAAGGGGGCAAACAGGATGGAGGGCTGCTGGACTGAGACCATCAGCACGGCTCACAGATCATTGTTCCCCACACTCCTGCAGCTCTCCACGGAGGGTAAGAGCTTTGGGAGCACCTTCCCCCTGGACGGGGTGGGGAGTGGGGGCAATCCCAGGCTGGGTTTCCCCAGGAGTGGGTCCCCCTTTGGGATCTGTCTCTGGGAGGAAAGGGACCCTGAAACCTAGAGGCTGGTGTATCCTGCAGCACTCACAGGGCTCTCGGGGGCCTGCCAGAAATGCGCGTGTTGGAAATAAACCCTTCACTTTGTAATAAAATCAAGTCGTCTTCTTCTTGAGGAGAACCTCCATTCCTCTCCTCTGGATCATCTTGTGCCTCCAGGTTGGAAGAACATGTTTTGGGCTTGGAGATACCATCCCTTTCTGGGGGTCAGATGACCACAGCCCTTGTCCCAAACCCTTCCCATGTCCCTCTTTCAACTCTAGACCTCCCCTGGGCTCAGAGTGAGGCCAGCAGTCTGAACTGGGGTCAAAGCCCAGCTCTGCAGCCATTGCAGTGGGTTTTTGGAGGGTCTGTGTACACCTGCATGTGTCACCCCCTGGGTTAGGAGCATGCCAAGAGGTTGTGAGCTGACTTGCCTGGGGCTTGATGTGTTTTTCCCTTGCTTTCCAGAGATTGTCACTATTTGGGATGCTGTGTCTGACTGCATCCTGGAACAGCTGATGCTGGACGGGCTGGCCTGCTGATCGCCCTCAGCCCAGAGGGTTCCAGTTGTCTTGAGAGCCCAGGGCCTCTGGGAGCAATCCTTCCCCATTTGTAGCCCAGGAGCAGAGGGGGCACAGAGCAGCGTGCTCACACTCTGACAGTCAAACCTTTTCCCACCTTTAACATGCATCCTCCTGGGCCTTTTTGTCTTTTCTGTGTGCAGGGTGTCCTGGTAGGAAGGCTTGGGACCTTTGGTACGGTCTGAGAGCAATTCCACRTCAGCGAAGACAAGGTGCTGACAGTTTGAAGATCTGTCTTCCAGCTGGGCATGGACATGGCCTGGCTGTGGGAGCTCCGGCACCCCAAAGTGGCTCTCCCTCATGAGAAGGCAGCAGCCATCCTCTGCTTTCCCTGACCGTGGATGGGGAGCGGGTGCTTCCTGCTCCTTGGAAGGGTCTGGGAGAAGTAGGGAATTCCGAGGGAGGGCCGAGGGAGAGCTTCAGGTCCCCCAAAGCAAACCAGCACCCAAAGAGCTGTTTCTGAGAAGGACCTTTTCTGTAGTACTTTGCTATGAATATGGCATCAAGTTAGGCTCTCTTTGAGCTGCTCTATGCTGCTTACATTTCTTCATATCCCAGCAATGGAAATTTGGCTTTCTGTGGCAGTGGCATTGTTCCTCTTCCTTGCAGAAGAGATCAAAATYGAGCCACTGAACTGCCGGCCGTTGCCGTTGGCCACCTCCTTCTCGTGGCATATGGTGGAAGGTTGCGTAAAAGAGAACATCTGCTTGTTTTCTTCCTNGAGGGAGGGCCGAGGGAGAGCTTCAGGTCCCCCAAAGCAAACCAGCACCCAAAGAGCTGTTTCTGAGAAGGACCTTTTCTGTAGTACTTTGCTATGAATATGGCATCAAGTTAGGCTCTCTTTGAGCTGCTCTATGCTGCTTACATTTCTTCATATCCCAGCAATGGAAATTTGGCTTTCTGTGGCAGTGGCATTGTTCCTCTTCCTTGCAGAAGAGATCAAAATYGAGCCACTGAACTGCCGGCCGTTGCCGTTGGCCACCTCCTTCTCGTGGCATATGGTGGAAGGTTGCGTAAAAGAGAACATCTGCTTGTTTTCTTCCTACATGGGGAACAAGGAGCTTGTGGTCTTCACCTTCAGGAACATGGGTGTTCTGGCCTGTGAAGAAGATGAAGTGTGCACAAAGATTTCTGCCTCCTGCATACAGAGGCTGGTGTAAAAGGCAGAACCACTTGCAGCCGTTTGTGTAAGTTGCTGAGGTGTCCTGTACTCCTTTGATTTCTTTGGGAATCCTATCTAAGGTCAAGCAATCTGATCTCCGTTGGCCCACCTGGAGGTGGCAGGCAATCGAGTGCCTTCTGTAGTGCTTGCCCCCACTGACTTCTCCATTAGCAAAGACAGTGTCTCCTAAGTTTCTTGATCCTTGCCCCTGCAGAAAGCCTGGCAGTGTTATTGCCCAGTCTCAGTTCTTGGCTGTGTAGCTTCCCCACAGCAGAACTGGGGGCTATTGTCCATGGCAGATGCTTCAGAAGAGGGGTTTGGAAAGGCAGGTTGCTCTTCYAGCAGGAGCAATGTCTGCTAGCTTTGGGAGCAACAAGAGACYTGCCTTGGAAACCTCCCAGTGGGTCTGTGTCACATTGCAGAGACTGTGGGCAACAGATCYGGCCCTTTCTGGTGGAGAGACTGCTGCTCTGGGGACCTGGTCTAGCCCTGTTCACGTGTTCCCRAGGTGAGAGGGTTTCCTCCGAAGCCCTTGGCTGACCAAGCAGGCAGCTTGCCAGCTCCTGCTCAGGAGTGCGCACTGCCCAGGTTCAACGCCCAGCATCATGTTGGGAATAAGTCCTGCAGCAACTGTTCCCCAGTTAACTAATGCTCASTTTGGGCTACGTCCGTCTTCACCTGGAATGATCAGGAATCATAATCACATTTCTCATGCTCAGCCTGCCATCATTCCCAACAGATAGAACCGACTGCACGCAGAGAGAGGAATTTAGGTTATGTTAGTTGTCTTTTGTGGGAGGCCACCAAATAACCAGAAGAACCCTGCATGGACATGAGGGAGATGAGCTGCAAGATTGTCTCAAATGGCAGTGAGGAGGATTAGTGTCAGAAAGCTGCAAAGGGGAGATAGGGCCCTTTCTTCAAACCTGTGTTGTCTTCTGGTTTCCAGGTTGCAGCTCAGTGTGAAAGGCAGGCCAGAGGCCAAGGCTGCCCTCACTGACTCCCCCTGGGGCAAGAAGGAGGCTGAAGAAGAGCTGGAGAGCAGCAGGAGTAGCAAAGATAAGGCAGCAGCTCCATCCTGACCAGGTGTGGTCCCTGTCCCACACCAGGTGACTGCATCCAGGTAAAAATACACTCCCCAGGATGCTGCTCTGAAAAGCATCCTCCTTTCCCACTTGCAGAATGGCATCACAGCAAGCTGCTGCAGAGCTGGAAGGAGCTTTCTCTACCCATGCTGCAAAGCGGAGCGGCAGGCATGAGGTGGCAAGACACAGGGAAGAAGCCTCCTGCCAGGTGAGACCCTTGGGGGAAGTGATGAGGGGGACACTTGAACCTGTGCAGGAGAGACATCCCCTTTGGACACACCAGTCATAAGGACACAGAAAGGTTCCTGCCCCACGTCCCAGGGAAGGCTGTTCTCTCRCTGGGTGGCCAGTGAGTGGTGCGTTTGCATGAGACCATCATGTCAGCTYCACTTTCCAGCAGTATGCTGCTCTTTTGGGGAAGCTGAATGCAAACCCTTGYTGCAGGAGTTCTCCTCCCACAGTGAGTCCCTTTAGATTTCAATGAACCCCATCTTTTTGTTTGCAGGAGCCAACATCTGCTGCCCTCATCCTAACGCATCCCACAGTGTCTTGTCAGGATCATCACAAACCCGTTCACCCCCATTCCTAGTGCCTTGTTGGAGAAGA
>NW_020448544.1:6709-7973 GCF_003343035.1 Apteryx rowi
TGGAAATCCAAAGTGATCAGGGCACTCATTTTCCAGGGAATGACATTCAGAATTGGGCCAGAGAGCGGGGAATAGCCTGGACATATCACATCATAGCCTACCATCTGCAAAGGGCAGGATTGATAGAAGGAATGAACGGGCTGCTCAAAGAGCAGCTGCACAAGTTGTCCCCTACTGGTACCCTCATGGGTTGGAGCAAAAATGTTCGTCAGGCAACTGCCTGCCTCAGTGACCTCCCACTGCATGGCTCTACCCCATATGCTTGTTTCAAAGGGGAATCCATCAAGCAGCCGCGTGTGCTTAGAGTGCAACAGCTGCACCCTCAAGCCTGCCTCCCCATGCGAGCCATGCTCGGGAGTGCAGGGTTGGGTCTGCGATTGCCACACAAAGAAATAACCCTAGAACGGGAGAGCCATCATCTTGTGAGTATAGGGTTGGCCATTGCCGTACCTCAAGGGTATTATGGTTGCTTGATGCCCTGTAATAGTTTAGCTCTGTCGGGAGGTGGACATCAAGGCAGGAGTCATTGACTCGAACTACCTTGAGGAGGTGAGAGTTGTGATCTACTACACCAGATCCCAACCCCTGCAATGTACACAGGGAGACCAAATAGCCCAACTGATATGTGAGCAAATAGGGGTCCCCACTATCCAGGAAGTAGATTTCTTGCAGCCCATTCAGCAATCAGGTGGTTTCAGGTCTCCAGGGTGTGCTGTGTGGGTGCATGAGCTGACTAAGCCCGAACATTCGGAAGGGGAAATCATTGCTGACAGGCTAGGAGACCCCCAGCTGGTACTAATCAAAGGGGAAAGTGTCCCAGCCTATGTCCCCTCTAGGAGACTCKCGCCCAGAGAGCCGTGACCTGATGAATATGCCGAGCAGAGCCGTGACATTGTTGCTGTCCATCCTAACCCTGTACACTGACAGCAGTTGGGACACCAAGGGTGAGCACATCGAACCCAACATCCRCAAGATAAAGAGCCTACTTCAACTACTACGCAATGCAAAGTCTGAAGAGTCAGTGCAGGATAACCTCTAGCAGTGACTGTCGTCATGGCTGTTGAATTTAGAACTATGGGGAAAATGCATTGTGCTCCTGGTCTTCTGGGCAGATTAGTTTTGTGTGCATAYGTGTTATAATTTAATATATATATATTCGCTATGGTTTACTTGCTTGTACACCTTAGCTGTTAGTTAGGCTAGTAGCAGAAAGGCATGTCTGAACCTTGTCCACACGCTGGTGGCACTACCACCACGTCTGTCA
>NW_020448545.1:0-1166 GCF_003343035.1 Apteryx rowi
AGAACTTCGCTGTGTGTCTGGGTTGAGAAGCCAAGGGAAGGCAGTGAGCAGAGCAGTGTCTGGGGAGCGTGCAAGAGGCGAGTGTCCTGCATCCATCTCTTCTTGCTGGCACCTGGTTGTATCTAGCAGAAGAGGCAGCTCTGTGGGGCAGAGACAGTGTGTTTGTAGGTTTGCACTTTTCAGATCCCTTGTGACTCGGTCCCAGATAGGGCAGCAGCAGGCACGTCGATGCCATTTGCGCTCATGAGGTGAGTTGTACCTCTCAACCTGGGAGGCCAACAGTGTGCCCATTAGCTTTGGTGATGATGGTGAGGTCCTTTGTGTCTCACTGCCTCATAAATGGGGAGAAGGTCCATTGCTGCTGTTTCTGGTTTTGAGCTCCCTTCTGCATGAGCACCTGGTAGAGCAGTGGTAGGGAGGTTAGTGCTGTTAGTGCTTCTGGGGATCGTGTGCCTCGGTCCATGATAGGCCAGCAGCAGGCACATGGCTTCAGTGCAGACTGTGAGGTCGCTTTTCTTTCAGTATTGAGAGGCCAATGGAAGGCCCATGGCTGCTGTTTTTGTTTGTGAGGTCACTACTGCCTTACTATGTGACAGGCCAGCAGATGGCACATGGCTTTGATGAAGCCTGTGAAGTCACTACTTCCTCAGACCCACATAGGCAAGCAGCAAACAAATTCCTTTGATGCACATTGTTAGGCCACTTGTGCATCTGTAAATGACAGGCAACAAGGACACATATTATTGCTCTTTGTGCTTGTGAGGTCACGTCTGCCTCAGTGCCAGATAGGCAAGTGCTGGTCATGTGGCTGCTGTTTGTGGTTGTGAGGTCATTTGTGCCTCAGTGCCTGATACTGTAGTGCTGGTTATGCGGTTGCTCTTTGGGCTTGTGATGTCACTGAGAGCTCAGTGCCTGATAGGTCAGTGCGTATTTTGTGCCTTGTGTTTGTTATTGTGAGGTCACTTGTGGCTCAGTGCCTGATAGGCCAGTGCTGGTCGTGTGGCTGCTGTTATCTCACTAGAACTTCCCCTGCCATGCGCCAAATGCTGATCTATCAGCTGCTCAGGCAGAAGTGATCGCAAAAGCTCATATCCCAACCACGTACCTGCTGCTGCCCTACCAACTGCTCAGGGAGAAATGACCTCACAAGCACCTTTCCAGCCACA
>NW_020448545.1:2919-4504 GCF_003343035.1 Apteryx rowi
GGCTTCTGGCTGCCCTGTGTCCAGGGGCTGTGGGGGATGCAGGGGAGCAGCCGCGGGGCCTGTGCTGGTGCCAGCCCTGGCGCCAGCGTGGGGGCCCTGGGCATGGCCGGGGCACCGCAGCCCATAGGCATCGTCCTGCTGCCCCCAGGGCAGGGCAGGGCAGGGCAGGGCAGGGCCTTGTCGCCACTGGGGCCCCGGTCCCCTGCCCACAGCAGCCCCAGGGCTCGGCAGCCCTCGCGCTGTGCCTGGCAGGGCTGGGCCGCAGCCAGGCAGGGGCTGCTCTGTGCGGGGCCGGGCTGGGCCCTGGCGCGTTGCTCCACAGGGCTGAGGAGCCCCAGGGTCATGGGGCAGCCAGGGGCAGAGTAGCTCTGGGCCTGCCGGTACTGGGCAGTGGAGGTGTGTGTCCGGGAGGGGGCTGGGGGAGATGGCCCTACTGGACTGCCCCCAGTGCTGCCCCCCCGGCTCAGAGAAAAAGGCTTGGTGTCAGCAGGGACTTGTGGGGTGGCCATGGCACCCCCACTGTTCCCAGGCTGCTCTCCCCAACAGGCAGTCTTTTGGGTGCAGAGGTTTGACCCAAGTTTGCAGGAGGGCAGGGACTGAGGCCATCTGAGGACAAGATCTCTGAGCCCAAACCATGCTCTGCCAAGTTGGAAGCCTAAAAGGATCCATGGAGAAGGAGCAGAGGTTCTCCGAAAGAAGCAGACACCTTGGAGTTATTACAAGGTGAAGGATCCATTTCCCATATGGGCATTTCCAGCAGGCTCTTGAGAGCCCCATGGGAGCTGCAGGACACCCCAGCTGCAGGGCACAAGACCCCTTTCATGCCAGAGTCAGATGCCAAAGGGGGACCCAGTCCCACAGAAGCCTGGCTATGGATTGCCCACTCTCCACAAGGGGATGGAGCCAGTCCCACAGGAGCCTTGGGGCTCAGGGCAGCTCCAGCCCCAGGACCCGGGAGTCCTGGTTGCCACATTGTCCCCCAAGCCAGATGGGACCTTCAGACAGGGTTCTTTTGGCAGCCCTCAGCCCTGTCCAGCCACTCCCACAGCCTGGGATCCACAGCCATTTTTGCAATTAACAGTCTTTCTGTGGGACACCTCAGCAAGGAGATCCTGAAACTCTTACCTTTGGTGGAGAGCCACAGGAATGTTGGGAACAAGGAACTGTGGYCCAGGCTCATGGTCTGCATCCAGCAGCCCTCCATCTTGCTTGCTCCCTTCCCTCAACCCCCCTMTGCAGCGGGGGAGGAAGSAYGCTTTTCCTGTCTCTTCACCCAAAACTCCTCTCCAATGTGTCCCTTCTCCTCTGCCTGTCAGTGAGGGGCCCCAACATGGCCCTGCTGCCTCCTGTCCCCACTGCTTGCCTTGRAGTAGCTCYGAAAGGCAGYGGTAGGGAGCATGTGAGCAGTGGCCMGCTGCGCCCAGGCCTTACAGGGATTTGAGGGCACTGCCATGTCACTGGGGAGACCTTCCTCTGATGTGGCACACCCCACTGTGACCTCAGCTCATGTCATCTGGGGGCTCATTAGGTCACCACCATGGAGATGGCACAGCCAGGGAGAGAGCTGAGAGATTTCCCCTCATGT
>NW_020448545.1:6425-7368 GCF_003343035.1 Apteryx rowi
GGGGTTGCTGCCTGTAGCGCCCATGCACATCCTGCAGCTCTGAGGCTTTAAGATTGCGAGTAGTTGTGGTCCCTCACAAATTGGCTGCGTTCAGTCCAGTGAGCCACTGCTTTGCTACCAGGCATGCAGCTGCCTCCCCCTCATGCTCTGTGTCTGACTCCGAACTGGGGAGTTTGTCGGGGTCCCAGATATTCCCATCCAAAGTTTCTGGATCCCAGTCCACTTTTTGCACCAGTGCCCACACCACCAGGAGACGGACATCTTGACAGCCCCCCTATCGCTACCAGCGATTTGCCATGCGGGCGGCCACAATGGCACATCAGTGCTCCAGCTTCTCGGCTCCATCCGTGCTTGTAATCACAACATCCTGGGTCAGCTGGTGAGTCTCCTTRGCAGCTTCAAGATCACTTTCCAACTGCCCAATTCGCTGGCACTGCGTCAGCAATGCCTCGTCCAGGGTGTGGAGCACAGTCAGTAGGATCCACCCCAGATGCCCTGCTGCCTTTCGTGCCACTAGCCCAGCTTTTTCCAGCTGGAGCTTGGAGACCAGTTCCATGAGACACTCTGGGGAATCCCCCTGGCTCACTCTCTAGCTCTGGCCATGCTGCGGGGGAGACCCACCCTGCCAGCTTGTGAGCCGTGGGTGCCCACCGACCTGCAGCGGGCCACCCAGGAATGCAGCTTCCAACCTAACCCTGCTCYTCTTATCCCCAAAGAGGCATCTCTACATTGGTATCCTGCCGACAACAGCAAATATGAGCGCAAGGTGGGAAAGKGTTCATGGTTCAAGGTTCATGAGGGGTTTAAACAGAGTAGATTTAATGAAGGACTTACTCTCCAAACTGCACAGGGAGCCCCAGGCACCTCACAGAGGGGCCATTGATGGGAGGCTGCTGGACGCATGGGTCAGACGCCCAGGCAGGACTCACTCCGTGTATCCTAA
>NW_020448546.1:0-667 GCF_003343035.1 Apteryx rowi
ATGAAAAGGTGCAGGGTGATGTGGGGAAGAGAAACGCCGAGAGAGCAGTGGGAATGCAGGGAGCTCTGCCTAGGGATGGACGGTGAGGCATTCGAGAGTGTATGGGTGAGGATTAGGGGGCAGACCAACAGGGGTGGCCTWGTAGTGGATTTCTGCARTGGRTTGTCTGAAGAAGGGCAGCCTCTGCAAGGCCCAAGGAGCGCTGAGCTGGGGAGAGGAAAATTTGTCCTGCTCTGCAGATCCCAGTTCCCAGCCGGGCTCAGAGCTGGAACAAGAGGCTTGGAGGCAATGACGTGGTGATGGATGTCCCCACGGTGGCCACCAAGGCATTGAGATGGGGATCCCCACAGTGACCACCAAGGCATTGTGATGGGGGGTCCCCATGGTCACAACCAAGGCATTGTGATGGGAGTCCCCACAAAGACCACCAGGGCTTTTTAATGGGAGTGGCGTTGTGCCCACAAGGCCATTGTGATGGGGCAGTCCCTGTGGTGACCGTGTCYTTGCTGGGGCCAGAGCCCTGAGGTCCTCACTCCGAGGAGAGCGGCTCGATCAGGAGGAAGCAGCTCCCCTTGGTGCCAGAGTGGCAGGTCTCTGGAAGAGGATCCTGGAGATGGGCAAGGAGCGGCAGGCAAACGTCTGCTCCCAGCCCATGGATGGGCTTCCA
>NW_020448546.1:2982-4080 GCF_003343035.1 Apteryx rowi
TCCTCCTGCAAATTGGGCTCAAACCTCTGCACCCAAAAGAAAATACATTGGAGAGAGCAGATTGGAAACAGGCGGAGGTGCAATCCTCATTCAACAGGTCCTGGCTGACCCCAAGGTCTTTTCTCTGAGCTGTGGTGGGCAGTGCTGGGGTGAGCTCAACACAGCCATCTCCACCAGCCCCCTCACGACCCCACACCACCGCTCCCCAGCACCAGCAGGCCCAGAGTTGCTCTCCCCATCACTACCCTGTGCCCCCGTGGGGCTCCTCAGCCCTCCGGAATGACCCCCTGGACACAGTCCAGCCCCGCAGACAGCAGCCTCTGCCTGGCCATGGCACAGCCCGGCCGGGCACAGCGTGAGGCCTGCCGAGCCCTGGGGCTGCTGTGGGCAGGGGGCTGGGGCAGGAGGGGGAGAGGACATTGCCCTGCCCTGCCCTGCCCTGCCCTGGGGGCAGCAGGACACGGCCTGCGGGCTCTGCCGCCCTGGCCATCCCCAGGGCCCCCACGCCAGTGCCACGGATGCCACCAGCACACGCCCCAGCACTGCCCCCCCGCGCTCCGCACGGCCCCCAGGGCGCAGGGCAGCCAGCAGCCCCGCAGGGCCTCTGCCCCACAGCCCAGCCACGCCGGGGCAGCGGCCAAGCCCCGGGGCCCCGCACTGCCCGCCCACACGGCGCCGCGCTGCCCCCAGGCCCCGCCGCGCCCCACACTGCCACCCACAACATGGCGCCCGACCGCGGGGGAGGGGTCAGAGCTGCCTGCCAGGGCAGGAGGGCCCAGCGTTGCCATGGCATCGCCCAGTGCAGCCCTCCTACTGGCTGTCAGGAGGAGGAGGGCGGGCATTGATTTCACTGATGGCTCTGTCAGCCAATTGCAGTCCAACATGTGGAAAAAAAAAGACGTTAAAGACGTGGAAGAGGAGCAGGAGCAAAGCAGGCGAGAAGTGAGTGGGCGGGAGGGTTTGGTGGGGGCAGCGGGCGCGTTCAAAGGGCGGCGGGTGCCCTCCCGCGGTGGCGGGGCAGTGGTGCTGGCGCCGGGGCTGCTTTGCTGCAGGAGCTGCAGCAGGGGCTGGTGGGGCCGTGAGCAGGGGCCAGAGCGA
>NW_020448546.1:6255-7018 GCF_003343035.1 Apteryx rowi
GAACATCTCGGTGGATCTGCTGGCTGTGCTCTCACCAATAGAGCTCAGCACAGAGGGGAGACATTTGCCCCTGCCTGTTGCGACTCTGTAAGGCCAGCAGAACTGCCAGTAACACTCCGATTCTTTCTTTCTTTCTAGGTTGCTCCTCTCATGAGGTTCCCAGTGCAGTGCTAGAGCCACTGAGGATGGAGGCAGGATGCCAGGCTGTGTCCCTGTACCTGTCAACATCTTGGCCAGCGTCGTGAGCCCTCTGTGAAAGCAGCTGCAAGTGACTGAGAAGAGGCTACGTRTGGATGCRAAGGCTTCCATAAATGCACCTGTCTTCCCTGGGTGACTTGGGGTGTGGGTTCACCTCCTGGTACCTCTGCTGTGCTGCCAATTCCACATCCCACAAGTGCTGTTCCTGCCAGCTCGCTCAACAAATGCTATTGTGCCCCCTCCTTTTCCTAGGAGGTTGTGGTGCCATACAGAATGAGTCCAAGAGCCTTATAATAGATGCCAGCATGTCTTGAGTGCCTTTGTGTGAGTGCCCCAAAGYRTCCGTAGCTTGACSTGAGGAAGTCTCAGAGCTCTTGGGCTGCTGGCTCTGGGAGGGGTGAAGATGTGCCCAGGGCCAGGTTGCCCATGGCACCCAGCCCTGTGTGCTCTGTGAAGCCAGCTGTGGAGCCCAGATGCTGCTGCAGAGGCTGTGCAGTCAGGAGAGCTGTCATTTCAGCAGCCATCCAGTGTGGGGCTGTCTCATTGCTTGGGCCTCATTTCAAAG
>NW_020448547.1:0-1486 GCF_003343035.1 Apteryx rowi
CGTCCCCGGCGTCCCCTCCGCCGCCTGGCACCGCCTGGCACCCTGCCGTCACGCCTGCCCCGGGCGCCAAGAGCGGCCACAAAAGCGTCGCTGTGCCGCGGGGCTGGGCGCGGGGCACGGCGGCGGCCCGACGTGGGGCACACGGCGGCACCAGGCAGGTGACGGTGCCCCGGGTCCGGGCGGCGCTGGGCCCCTGGGGGGCAAAGCTGCCGGCGCAGGGATGCTGCGCCGGGCACCGGTGCGCGGGGAGGGGGCTTGGGGTTTCCTCCTGGCGCTGCGAAGCCCAGCCCAGGAAATTCTTCCGGGCAGGCTCTCAAGCCCCGCTTTGTGCGCCTGGGATTTTTAACATGCCTTCCCCGGCGGTTTCAGACCGGTGCCCAGCTCCGGCGCTGGGCGGTGGCCCCACAACCGCACTGGGCTGTGGGACGCGGCGGCAGCAGGCGCTGGACGGGTTCGGCCCGGGAGCGGGGTCCRGAAGGAGCTCCTGGACCTGATGTTTCGGGGGCTCCCCGTGCCCACGGCAGCGGCGTCCCATCCAGAGCCGAGGGCTGCGTTGCTTCCTAGGGGAGGGCTCCTCCGCCGTGCCACCCCTGGGATCTCAGCCGGGGCTGGCGGACGGCTTTAGCATCCTTCCCGGCGTCTGCTGAACCGCGGGGCAAGGGATCGAGAGCGGCGGCACTCGCGGATCTCCGCGTCTGGTAAGAAGCAGGAGCCGTTGGGGCCGGGCTGCCGTCGGAGCCGCGCTGAGCCGCGTCCTCCGCTCCGAGCGCCGCCGGCGAGGCCCGGGTGTGCCGCGTCGCAGGAGCCGGCCTCGCCGCCAATGCACCGATTTCCTGCATTGCAAAAGGGCCCCGGGGCGCGCGGAGGGGGCGGCCGTGCAGCGGCGCGACCTCGCCTTCCCGCGGTCGCACCGGTTGCCCCAGCAGGAGACGGGTACGGGCTCCTCGGGCCGGGGCCGAGGGCGCCCTGAGCGCGGGAGCCGCTTCGCCGCCGCCGGCCGCGGGCAGGGGAGGAAGCCGCCGGGCATCGGGGCTGCGAGAGGAAGCGGCGGTGGTTCCCGGCACCCTGCGACGGCGCGAAGATGCGGCTCCCCTCCCCGGAAGGAAGGCGCCGCCGGCCGCCTGCCTCGCTCGACCTTGCCGCAGGGCCGCCACCGCGCCGGGGACCTCGCCGGCGCAGGGCCGGGGGGTGGCGGGCGCTGCGGGGTTTCCCGCCGGGTGGTTTTCCCGGCCCGGCCTCGTGGAGGGAGGAAGAGGAGGGAGGGTTTGGGCTCTGCCCTGTCCCCGCGGTCGAGCTTTTCCTGCCCTCGCAGAGCCGCCCGCTGCCATGTCGGTGACGGTGACCCTAGCCGGCCCGGTGCCCTGGGGCTTCCGCATCACCGGAGGACGGGACTTCAGGAAGCCCATCGCCGTGTCCCAGGTAAGGAGCCCCGCTGCGTGCCGGGGCCGCTGGCTGCGCCTGGCCGTGCCCGCTGCAGCCCTGCCTC
>NW_020448547.1:3246-5160 GCF_003343035.1 Apteryx rowi
GCCGCAGGTAAGGCGGGAGGCGGCGGCGCGCGGGCGCCGTGGGGCCGGCGGGGTCTCCGCTGACGGCTCCGTGCTCTCTCCCCCCAGCTCCCCGCCCGGCGCTCCCGAGGATCTCTCCCCTCTCGGCCTCCCCCAGGTGAGCGGCAGGGCCGGGGGCTTGGGCCGGCGTTGGGGGCGGCGGGCGCATCCGTGCACCGCGCCGAGCACCCCGAAGCGCCCGCACGCTGCGCTGTGCAGCTCTGCCGCTGCGCTGGCGTCGCTGAAGCTCCGCAGCCCGCGGGCGCCGGCGCGCCCGGAGAGCGACGTTTCGCCGCCTCCTTCCCGGCACCTCTTGGCAACGGCTCCGGGCTGGGGAGGCCAAACCAGTTTGGGGAGGCCGGGCCTCGCTCCCTGGGTGTTGGCAGGGCAGGCTCCAGCGCCCGCGGCCCCCTCGCACCCCCCGGCATCCAGCCCGGGGCGGCGGGATGCAGCCAGGCTCCCCCGGTGCCCGGACCGGTCCCTGGGTGCCCGCAGGCCGCCGCGGCCCTCCCCGCCGCGGTTTCGGGAGGCGCTGGCTGCTCTCCCTCGCGGGGCAGCCGCCGGCTCCGGGGCCTCTCCCACTTCTCCTCCCTCTTCTCGCTTTTCCCGGGGCCGGGGATGTTTTTCAAGCCCAAATTGGGAAGCGCGGTGGCCCCGAGCGCGGCCCGTTCCAGCTGCGTTTGGCCCCGGCCCCGGCCGACCCTTGGCTTCCGCAGCCCGGCTGCCGCCTCGCTCCTCCCCAGCGCGTTATTTGCTTTGGTGTCGGCCCCGCGCGTCCCTCCCTGCCCCGGAGCCGGGGGCTGCGGGGCCCCGCGGTGGCGGGGCAGATGCCGTCTCCCCCCGCTCCTGAGGCTCCCGGGCCGAAACGCCCCTGCTGCAAGCAGCAGAGAGGGGGAAAAAATGCCCTTGAGCTGCGCTTCTCATTGCACCCCGGGCCGGAGCTGGCACTGGACTCCGCTGTGCTGTCGCCGCCTAATTTTAGCTTGTCCTGCGCCTGCTGGCGGTGCCGCGGGTGCCCTCTCCGCTGGGTGCCCAGCGCCCCGTCTGCGGGAGCGGGGTCAGCTGCACCCCGATGTGTGCGTGGGCTCCCCGTCCCCGCGCTCGGCTCCTGCTGGGGTTTCCATCCGCCTCCTGGCTGCTGCCGGGAACATCGGCTTCCACTTATTTGGGGTTTTGCCTTTCCTGCCTCGCCGGGGCTGCTAAGCAGGAGCAGATGCCGCGGGAGGGAAGGGCGCAGGCGTAGGGTTACCGGCACGGGGGGAGCYGGGGGATGCGATCCCCGGCCTGGCTGCCCCAGCCACGCGGCCAGCATGGCCCTGGGGAGCAGCGCGGAGCATCTTCCGTCCATCCCGGGGAGCAGTGCGGAGCATCCTCCGTCCATCCTGGGGAGCAGCACGGAGCATCCCCGCTCTGGGGATCAGCTCCCAGCCCCGTCCCCATGCCAGGCCCCGGGGTGCCTTGTCCCGGTCGCGGCCCCCAGGCCAGTCCCGGGGTCCCTCGGGGCGCCCAGGCGGAGAGGGACGGTCCGTAGGCGCCCTCTCGTGCGCTCTGCCCGCGATGCAGCGGGAAGGGCCGCGCTCGGCCCCGGCTGCGGACACCCGGCGGACACCCGGCACGGGGCTCCTGCGGACCATCTTCCCCCCCCCAGCAGGAGCGAAGCAGCCGGGGCCGCCGGAGCAGCTCCCCGGGGCCGGTCCTGCTTCCTTCCAACCGCCCGCCGTCGCCGGGGGTCTGGACCCCCCCCAGCCCCTGGGCGATGCCCGGCCGGGCTTCGCCTTCCCGGGACCACCGCAACAGGTAGGGAGGCACCTCGGGACGCGCCGGCCCCGTGCAAGGAGTTGCAAGGAGTTAAGCGCCCTGCGGGGCAGGTAGGCGCGTGGGAGGGCCGGGCAGGCC
>NW_020448547.1:6603-7540 GCF_003343035.1 Apteryx rowi
CCCCGGGAGCGATTAGCCGGGGGTCATTTGCGGTCTCCCCGTGCCCCCCCCCCCGGTGGGGACGTGCAACCCTGCATGTGCACGCACGAGCAGGTGACCCTGGCGCCCCGGGGCAGGATGCCCCCAAACTGGGGTGCGTGGGGTGTCCGTGCCTCYGGCTGCCCCTGCGGCAGCTCCCGCGGGGCGTTCCCAGGTGTCCGGCCTTGCTGTCCCTGTCCCAGCTTGCCCCTCGCCCCGGTCCCTGCTCCTCTGCCCGGCCGTGCCGTGCCGCCTCCTCCCYGCGCCGGTCCCAGGCCTGCAGTGCTTCACGCTGTTGCAACACGGCGGCTTTAATTAAGCTTCCCGAGACTCCCCCGGCAGGGCAGACGCGCAAGACGTCCCTGCTCGTCTTTCCTGTCCTCGCCCGGCGGCTGAGCCAGCCAGGCAGCGTTAGCAGGGCCTTTGCATGCAAGGGGGAAATAAAAGCCCAACAAAACGCTTCTGCCTTGGCTCCGAAGGAAACGCTGGACCGGCAGAGAGTCCGGGAGCGGAGCRGGGTGCTGCCGGCCCCRGGGTGCTGCCRTCRCCCCCAGCCCCACGGGGCAGCGGGGCTCCAGGGGGAYGGCTTCCCCGCGGGGGCTGCGAGCGGCCCCGGGACCCCGACCCTCCTCCCGCTGCCTCGGGGGACCGGAGGGCGCGAGTCTGCCCTGGATGTGCCGGCGGCCTGGAGCAGGGACCTGCCCCGCAGCCCCCTGCCTTTGAAGACACCTGGAGGCACCTGGCCAGGGGGCAGGGGAAAAGGGGTTCCTCACTGGTGCAATGAGCTGTGCCCAGCCTCAGGGTGCTGCGAGGGCGTCAGGGGCTGTATCCCCGGAAAAAAGGGGTTCCTCACTAGTGCAATGAGCTGTGCCCGGCCTCAGGCGCTGCAAGGGCCGTGTCCCCGGTCGGAGCGGCCCCG
>NW_020448548.1:0-1070 GCF_003343035.1 Apteryx rowi
GATCCCATGGGAGTGAGCTCTGAAGGGCACAGGAGCGCAGGAAAACCAGCAGGTCATTAAGAACAGCACCCACCAAGCACAAAGAGGGTCCATACCAATACTCAGTAAAACCAGTAAAACATCTCAGGACAACAGCTTGACTAAACAGTGTATTATTGTCTAGAAAGTAGGGTTGCTGTTCAGGAAACCAAAGTTCCTCTAGGATAAACACTTGCAGGGGACGTCAAGGTGTCGCAAAGGAGTGATGCTCTTCACTCATAAGAGGGAAGCAGCACTATGTGTATTGCGGGAAGATAGCGACTTAACAAAGTTCACTCGTAAATAAGAATGATTTAACGAGGTTTGATCGGTAGGGTTCACTCAGTTATTTACTGCATGAAGGACATGGCCAGATGCACATGCAACGGAGACCCTTTTGTTGAGTCACAAGGTTCAGAAAGGACTCCCTTTGCTTTCCAAACTCCCTCACAGAGGAGCCTACGTGCGGCTGGATCCAATCCTAGTCTCAGACTGGGTCAACGGTTCATGTCCAAGGGATTATGTGCACAATTAATCAGAGATATAACTCAGGAAAGTTTCGTGAAGTTTTGCAGTGTTTCAGCATGCTATTAATCACTTACCGAGGATATGTCATGGGTAAGGAATCTCTCAACCTCGAGGAGGAACCTTGAGAGGCGTCCCTGCTCAAGAGGAGGTCCTGCAGTGCAGCCCACTGCAATGCAGGAGAGCTCAATGGGATCTGGGCTGCCCCCTAGTTATGGGGGTCAGGGGGAGATGATTGACTCATAGTCACATTTGCATGCTAGACGGGCCTTAGTTGGTGCATGCTCAATTAGCCCCTGCATACATGCTGTTTACAGGGAGGCTGGGTTGAGGAGGAGAGAACACATCAGTGGGGGGAAAAGGAGCACACCGTCACAGCACGTTTGCACTTTTATGGCACATCATGTCTATCTTGAGCACCGCACACTGAGAAACCTTGCTGAGGACTTTTACAAGCAAAGAGCCTGCTTTGGTGCCCAAAGGAGGAAGGCTCTCTCCTCTCCCATGTTCTCCTACATCCTGCTTCT
>NW_020448548.1:2879-4367 GCF_003343035.1 Apteryx rowi
GGGAGCAAAGCAGGCGAGAAGCAAGCGGGAGAGAGAGTGGGTGCGAGTGGGTTTGGTGGGGGCTGAGGGTGCATTCAACTGCCGGCAGGAGCCCTCCCGCCGGGGCGGGGGCAGCGGTGCTGGCGACGGGGCTGCTTTGCTGCAGGAGCTGCAGCAGGGGCTGGTGGGGCCGTGAGCAGGGGCCAGAGCGACGTGGGCCAGAGCGGCGGCCTGCCCCGAGCAGCTGGGCTGGGGGGGCTTGGAGGGGTTTGGGTGCAGGAACCTTTGGCCCTGTGGTGGGTCTGGGATCCCTGTAAAAGCGTTTCCCTGAGCTGCTGCTGCCAGCGCAGCTCCAGGTGCTGCTCGGAGCTGTGTTTGGGAGCTGCTGGGCAAAGTGTGAGCAGGCTGCTGGTGTCCTCACGAGCTGCCCTTCCCAATGGTCTCTTCTGTTCCAAAAATGGCATTTCCGAGTGTCTCTGAGAGAGGCTGTCCCAGCATGTCATCCCATGCCTTAGCTGGTGTGCTTGCTCCAGGCCTCTTGCTTCTCCCTGAGACCTGTGAGCCTGGCAGCAGGGTGAAGGGTGCTTCCAGAGCAGCTCTGTAAGTGTGAGCTGTTTTGCTTGTCAAGGGCCTTGAAGGCTGATGAAGGGCCAGTCCTTGCACTTGCTGTTGTTATTTCCATCCTCATAGGTCAGGGTGAAGAGTTGCTGAATTGTGTCTCTGCTGGTTTCACCAACTGAGATGCCCTGGCCTGAGTCCTTCCCTGTGTCCCCAGTTGTCAGGGCATAAAATAAGAGAATGCTTAGATGTGTAGAGGATTTTCTGGTTTTGTTCAGCATTGGGGAAGGAACTGGACTTCTGAGTTGAGGGAAGGTTTCTCCCTCTGCCTGGGACTTGAGGCCCTGCTGTCTTCAGGTTCCTGATCGCTGCTCCCATGTAACCCTCCCGTTAGAAAATGTTGCCAAGAATTACTTGCAGGCCTTTTCCCAGTTCCTAATTTTTATGGGGTACGTGTAGCAACTACCTAGGCAAAAGGTAATGTTGTTTTGGGGTCATAACTGGTACCTGAGGGGTGTTTTGCTCACTCTGAAGCTTCACTGTGAAGCCACAAGGTGAATCAGGAAGGCCATTCAGGAGCTGGCTCAGCCTTGGCAGGAGGAGGGTGGGGCGGTGGGCAGGGCAGGGAGAGCTTCAGGTGGCAACAGCGCCATGGTCATGGTATGGGCAGAGAGGTCACCACTGTCTGTGAGAGCTATGCCAGAAAATCACCAGTGTCAAAACAGGCTCATGGCTGGGGAACTTGTAGTGAGGTAATTTCTGTCTTAGAGGCTTCTAGGCCAGTGACAGAGCCATGGCTGTGAAGGTGACTGTGAGGTCACGTCTTTCTGAGTGCCTGCTCGGCCAGCAGCAGGCAGTTAGGCATGGGTGTTGATTGTGAGGTCCCTTTTGTCAGAGTAGCTGCTAGGCCAGCAGTAGTTCATGGCTGGGGAAGTTATTTGGAGGGAACTT
>NW_020448548.1:6080-7652 GCF_003343035.1 Apteryx rowi
CCTGACCATCTTTGTGTCCCTGTGCTGGACTCCCTCCTGTGTGCTAGTGCCTTTGCAGAACTTGAGAGCTCAAACGGGACCCAGTGTACACACATAGTCTCACCTGTGCCAAAAAGAGGGGTAGAACGTCTCTGTGGCCRTGCTGGCTGTGCTCTCACCAATACAGCTCAGCACAGAGGGGACATTTGCCCCTGACTGTTGCGACTGTGTAAGGCCAGCAGAACTGACAGTAACACTCCAATTCCTTCTTTCTTTCTAGGTTGCTCCACCCGTGTAGGTTCTCAGTGCAGTGCTAGAGCCCCTGAGGATGGAGGCAGGGTGCCTGGGTGTGTCCCTGCAGCTGTCAAGATCTTTGCCAACATCGTGAGCCCTCTATGAAAGCAGCTGCAAGTGGATGAGATGAGGCTGCGTACGGATGCGAAGGCTTCCATACATGCACCTGGCTTCAGTGGGTGACATGGGGTGTGGGTTCACCTCCTGGTACCTCTGCTGTGCTGCAAATTCCTCCTCCCACAACTGCTGTTACTGCCAGCCTGCTCAGCAAATGCTATTGTACCCCCTCCTTTTCCTAGAAGGTTGCGGTGCCATATAGGACGAGTGCAAGACCCTTAGAATAAATGCCAGTATCTCTTGGGTGCCTTTCTGTGAGTGCCCCAAAGCATCCGTAGCTTGACCTGAGGAAGTCTCAGAGCTCCTGGGCTGCTGGCTCTGGGAGGGGTGAAGATGTGCCCAGGGCCAGGTTGCCCGTGGCACCCAGCCCTCAGTGCTCTGTGGACCCAGCTGTGGAGCCCGGACTGCTGCTGTAGAGCCTGTGCAGCCAGGACAGCTGGCATTTGAGCAGACCTGCAGTCTGGGGCTGTCTCATTGCTTGGGCTTCATTCCAAAGACTCTGCACCCTTTGTCCCTTCACTGGGGCTCCATGTCCAAGTAACTAAAGGGAAGGAAGGAGGTTCCTTTGGGCTCAGGAGGCCTTCAGGACTCTCAACTATTCCTCCATTGTATCTGTAACTTTTGTATTACTAAAGCAAATGCCCATCCCCCCATGCCTAGCTGGAGGTTGCTGAGGGGATGGGGGTGGAGAGCAGCAGCCTGCTGTGCCCAAAGAAAGCAGGATCCTTCCCCCTGAAAACAGCAGCACTGCCCAAGGAGCCAGCTCTGTGCCTGCCTCAGCTTGTGCTGCTCATTTGCACAGGCCTTGTGAGCCTAGAGTGCCTTGGCCACCTTCTGGTGTTTCCACAAGAGCTTCCCTGTGTGTCTGGGCTGAGGAGCCAAGGGAAGGCAGCGAGCAGAGCAGTGGCTGGGGAGTGTGCAAGTGGCGAGTGTCCTGCATCCAACTCTTCTTGCTGGCACCTGGTTGTATGTAGCAGACCAGCCAGCTCTGTGGGGCAGAGACAGTGTGTTTGTAGACTAGGTGGCAGAGCAGAGGTCTGGCATCAGGTTGATGCCTGCTGCAGCACTGAGTTGATCTGACAGTGTCGGAAACGCTTTCCAGTGCAGCTGCTCCCTCAGCTGATCTCTGCACCTCAGCACTAGGAGTGGAAGTGGCATCCTGCTGCCATTGTGTAGGTGCTG
>NW_020448549.1:0-1139 GCF_003343035.1 Apteryx rowi
TCAGAGCACAGACATGCTGGCATCAATAGCAGGTGGCAATGTAATGGTGGAATGAGGTTCCCACTGAGAGAGCAAAGCCTGCAGTGCCCAAGGCCAGGGAGAAACAGAGCTGGGCTGTGCAGGAATGCCAGGAGAGGGGTTTGCTGCCTGAGCTGACTCTGTGGCACCTTGTGGCCTGTGACAGAGGTGAACTGATCTCCAGGCAGGACAAGGTGCCACTGAAGAAGTCCCTGGGCCTGGGCAGCCTCTGATTTGGCACCCTGAGGTCATCATTAGCCCAGTTCCTGTTCATATCACCTGGTGGTGAGAAGAGGTTCAGGAGGAGGAAAGCTAGAAGGTTTTAAGGGTGCAGAGACTAGAGCAGAGACCTTGGTGGGATGTACCTCTCCCATTTGTGAAGCAGTCTTGGCTGTAGATTGGAGGGACTTGGCCTAAAGGCAGTGGTGGGATCCAGTTCTCTGGACACTGGTAGGAAACCTGAGTTGCCCTGGGGCGCTTGCCCAGCACCCACTCCAAGGGGGCATGGTTTTCCTAGAGGCCCCATGGTGTACCTCCTAGAGACATGTGGATGGGCTGGACCCCTGAGGCATTCAACATGGCCCTGCAGGCCTATTTCTATGTCAGTGATTCAAGTGCCTGCACTGGATGACATCAACTGTTTGCACTGTTGGGATCTGCATGTGTCTCAGCTTCCTAGTGGGTGGAGCTCTGGCGGCAGTGGGCATCTAGTATCATTGCAGGTGGTCAAGGCAGTTCCCTGCCTGGCCCCCAACTCATGCTCTAGAAGGATGTGGGTGTCACACTTGCTCGATCAGAGCAAGCAGACACAGGCACATGCCTTCGACCACCTCTGTGTCTTCCAGTGTCACCAGGTGTTTGCATGTGAGCAACTGATCACGCCCTCCATCTCTAGCGATTAAAATAGGAGCACAGACCAAGATCTTTCATGCATACATCCATGCTGTGGTCACTTCTGCCTGGGCAAGGGGACTCCCACCTCCTTTGTGTTTTTTTGTGTAACTCACGAGAAGGATCTGAATCCTACTGCATCCCAGGGCCCTCTAAAGCACTCTGAGAAGCCCAAACTGACTCGTCTGAAACAATTCCTGAACAATGGGAAAACAAATTCTATTCCTGTC
>NW_020448549.1:3438-4537 GCF_003343035.1 Apteryx rowi
CATCTGGGAAGAAGGCAGATGGACAGGCCAGCTCTGCTCCCTCTGCACTCAAGCCAGAGTGAATCCTTTTGCCTCTGAGGAGTCACAGCTGGTCACTCTGAGTGCAGCAGCAACGCTGAGGATTTCTACCTGCAGGAATGCTCCTCAGGTGTGACAGGGTCAGCTAAGGAAAACAAAAACGTCCTTAAAATTATTAATGACCCCACATAATTTAGAAGTGAGAGTGAAGATGCTGAAAATGCCTTCAACATTTTGAGTGGATTAAATATGMCTGGAACTGGGAATAMAAAAGTATAGATACCCCTGTTCCCATGTACCTACTGCTGTAGGTCAGGGCTGACTCCTCTGGAGCCCACAGGCAGAGGCCCTTGCTCCTGACGGCAAACCCAGCCAGCACAAACCAGAGCTCAAGGAATGGAGCCCAATACTGCTGATATGGGGAGAGGTAACATGTATGTGTTTGGGAGGGTTTTATGAGAAGGTTTTGCTCAGAGAAGTCTGTCCTAATTTGTCTCTATCTGTTCTTCTTTGCACAGTCCCCCATGCCTGAAGATAGCAAAATGTCCAACAGCAGCTCCTACAACGAGTTCCTCCTCCGGGCACTTGCGGACACACGGGAGCTGCAGCTCYTGCACTYCTCRCTCTTCCTGGGCATCTACCTGGCTGCCCTCCTGGGCAACGGCCTCATCATCACAGCCGTAGTCTGCGACCACCACCTCCACACCCCCATGTACTTCTTCCTCCTCAACCTCTCCCTCCTCGAACTTGGCTCCGTCTCTACCACTGTCCCCAAATCCATGGCCAATTCTCTGTGGGACACCAGGGCCATTTCCTACTCAGGATGTGCTGCCCAGCTATTTTTCTTCTTTTTCTTATTTTCAGCAGAGTATTCTGTTCTCACTCTCATGGCCTATGACCGCTACGTTGCCATCTGCAAACCCCTGCACTATGGGAACATCATGGGCACCAGAGCTTGTGTTAGAATGGCAGCAGCTGCCTGGGKSAGTGGTTTTCTCTATTCTGCGCTCCACACTGCTAACACATTTTCAATGCCACTCTGCCAAGGCAACACAGTGGACCAGTTCTTCTGTGAAATCCC
>NW_020448549.1:6307-7065 GCF_003343035.1 Apteryx rowi
GAGGAGCTGCTGGAGGTCTTCTCTTCTCACGCCTGCTGGTCCCAGCTGTGCCTTGGTGTCAGCCTACAGGCTCTGCCCTGGGTCATGTCATGTCTCCATTTGCTCCTGTCTGAGTCCATGTAGGGACCTGCAGCATGTATGTCTGCTTAGAGCTGGCCACTACAGCCCACCTGCATGGTCCCAGGAGATCCCAGCAAGGCTGTGCTTGGAGGTGAGGCTGTGATTGTCCTCAGTCAAAGCTGGTGGGATGGTGTGTGTGGGGGCCAAGGGGAGGAAAGGTCAAGAGACAACAAGGAGAAGATGCAGAAAGGGAAATTTCAAATGAGCTGAAGGAAAAATAAGGAAATACCCAGGACAGTTGAGCAGCACTGGAGCAGGGAACAGGAGATCTTTAAAAACTCTCCTGGAGAAATCACTTACCAACCTGGTCTGTCAAGTTAGCCCAGCTCAGAGCAGACTGTGGTCCTGGAGATCTCTGGTGGTCCCTCCCAACCCAAATCCTCTAGGAGGAAGGGGCTGGAAGGCAGAGTGAGGGTCAGGGGACACTGTTGTGGGGTTGAGGCCTTGCTGGCATTTGTACTGCCTGGTCAAGCCTGTCCTCAGTTATAAAGTAAGCGAGTTCATCTTCAAAAGGAGTCTCTGCTCCATGGACAACAGGAGTCAAAGCAGTGCCGGGAGACTGCAGAAACATTCTCAGGAACACGCCGGGTATTCAGGCCCTTCGACTGCTGAGGTGTCCCCAGACCAGTGCTTTGCAT
>NW_020448550.1:0-4051 GCF_003343035.1 Apteryx rowi
CCCCAGACCAGTGCTTTGCATCCAGGGTCTTAAGGGCTGAGAAATCTTTAGAGCCAGAGCAGATCGGAGTCCCATCTCCTGGACTCACAGGTTACAGGGCATCAGCAGGGCTGTACTGGCTGCAGGGAGGGAATCACTGCCCAGGGCATGAGCAGATCCTCCTCTGCCCTCCCCTCTCTCTTCACAACCCAGAACAGACATGGTGTTTCCCATGTTGGCCCTCCCTGCCGGGCTGTATTCCCAGCCAGAGGGGACGCAGGATCCACACTGGGGAAATGCAGGAGAGCCCAGTCTCATCTAGAGGAGTGGGGTCCCACCACACCTGTTGGTTGGCCATGGCTGCAGACTGCAGACCCCACTCTGTTCCCCACAGACCTCCGGCCTGGGGCTGCAGGGTGCCCAGCAGCAAGGCAGGCATGCCTGGGGATCTGGTGCCATTGGGGTGGTGGCCTTTGGATCAGCCTCTGTCAGTGAGGGACTCAGGAGATTCTCCGCCTCCATGTTAGTGGCAAAGTTTGTGTCCCAGCTTCTTCTCTGTGGAGAGCTGAGGATTTAATTCTCAGGCGAGGAGAGAAAGGAAACCCTTTTGTCCATGGGATCACCCCATCAACCCTCTACTGCCTTCTCCAGCTGTATCACCACAGAAATCCCTTGGCAGGGGCATTTTTTTGGTTTCTGACCCTCTATCTGACCCTGCTTTGAGCAGCACGTTGCACTACAGGCCTCCTGTGTCCCTTCAACCTGAATTATCCTGAACGCCTATGATCTCAGGCCCCGTTTCAAGCACAGAGCAAATGCCTCTGGGACAGGAGTCCTTTGTGCTTTATGTGACCTTCTAAAAGAAGGCAGGTGAACACCTCCTCCTCCCTGTTGATTGTAAGAGCAGCCTGGGAGGCACTGCCTCAGGCATAGCTACATTACAACGGAAATTCTTTGCATCCACCTTTAACCACCTCAAAGGCCATTGCCTGGATCCCCTCAGGGGTGAGGGGAGAAATGCAGGCTTTTCTGCGGTGTGATTTCTCTACCTCTGTAGTTTGTGCTCTAAGTAGATGGTGCCATCCTCCCCTTGGTTTCTTGCCTGAAGGTCAGCCTGGATGGGCATGTGAATGTGGAGGTTGTCTGTCACTGCAGTGCCCGTGAGGTGGTGGAGAGGTAAGAGGAATAACAGAATCTCCAACCTGGACCGCAGCAGAGAGGGCTTCATCCTGTTTAAGGTGGAGTTAGGCAAGCCAAAGCTCAGCTGGAGCTGGAGCTGGATCTAGGAAGGGATGGGGAGGGTAACCTGAAGGGCTTCTGTAAGGACATTGGCAGCACAAGGCAGCCATCCAAAGAAAATGTGTTCTCCCTGCTCAGTGGGGCAGGGGACGTAGTGACAAAGAGAGGGGAAAGGCTGAGGAGCTCATTGCCTCTTTTACCTTGTCTTTTCCTGGTCTTGTCTACTGCCAGGCCTCCCTGGCCCCGAGTCCTTTGACAGCATCTGTGTTAGCAAAGCCTTACCTATGGTAGAGGAAGATGCATCTGGGGAGGACTTTTGCCCAGTGGGCACACAGAAGTCCATGGGACCAGACGGGAAGCACCCCAGGGTGCAGGGAGAGGTGGCTGGAATCACTGCAATGCTGCCTCCAATTGTCTGTGAAATGTCAGGGCAATCAGGGAGGTTCCTGATGCCTGGGAAAAGGCAGACATCGCAGCCATTTTCCAGAAGGGCAAGAGGGAGGATCTGGGGAATGACAGGCTGGTCATCTTCATCTCAGTCCCTGGGAAGGTGATGGAGCAAATCCTCCTAGAAACCATCTCCAAGCATAGGAAGTAGAAGGCCTGGAAGAGGCAGCATGTGTTGACCAAGGGGAAATGGAAACCATGCATGACCAACCTGGTTGCCTTCTACCATGCCCGTGTGCACAAGGGGGATTTTGCAGGGGTTTTGTGAACCTTCCCTTTAGCAAAGCCTTTGGCACAGTCCCCCAGAGTCTCCTTAGAGGCAAATTGTTGGGCTCTGCCCTGGATCAATGGACCATAAGGCAGGTGGAAGATTGGATGGACCATCAGGCTGAAACGCTGTCATCAGTGGTACAAGTTCCAAACATCAGCTGGTTATGCAGGGCGGGACTGTTTAACACCTTTATGAATGGCCTGCACAGTGGATGGAGCGCACTCTCAGCACCCTTGTGGACAATGCATAAGTGGGGGGAGCCCCTGGGCAACCTCATCTAGTTCCCTCTGCATTGACCAGGAGGGTTGGGACTAGATGGCATCCAGAGGTCTTATCCACCCTAAGTGCTGTGATTCAGTGAACAGTTCCCTGGAGATCTCTGTTACAGAGAGAAGAGGCAGAGGAAGAAGAAAGGACAGAGAGGCAGAAGAAGAGAGCTGAAACATGACAGTTTAAATAATTAGCTCCTTCGAACAAAGTTTCTCCATTCWGAGTGTTGGTAGCAAATGTATTTTGATGAATACCGTGTGTATATTTGCATGTACACTCGCATAGACAGGCTAATTCCTGTAGTGCATGAACATGGTGCTGCCAATCAACAAGAAAGAAAAAGATATCTGGCAGTGGTAAAAACTGTGTGAAGTTTTGGAAACAAGGTTTTCTTGTCAATTGTTGCAGTGAGTTATTTTTTGAGAAGATTTCAACTTATGAGTAGGATCTCCTTTTTGGGCTTGATTCATTTGGCCCCATAGGGAGGCTATTGCTGCCTTAGATGCCCTGGGGTAGCTGTGTTGCCATGTGGTGCTGGAAATTTTGGAGGCGATTCCTGCGGGACCTGAGCTTGTCATTAGGAAAGGTATCTCAAAACAAGTCAGTTGAGACAACTTAGTTCCCTCTTTGGACGAGAAAGGGAAGTGCAGAGAACTGGATTTGACAGAGACATCTGCACTGATGGGGTCTGGCCTGGGGTGAGATCAGCCTCCTCCTTGTTCTCAATGAGCTCCTTTCTTGCTCCTTTCTACATGTCCTGCCTGGTTAAGAGACGGGAATCAGGGCTTCCAGACTGGGACATTTCCTCCTCTTGCACATAACCATCCTCTGATGAGACGATTTGTATCACTGGAATCAGTCTTCCTTCAGTGCTTAAAGAGGGCCCATCGGTGATTATTTTAGTCTACTTCAATGAACATGATGAAAGAGTGGAAATCTTCAGGAAGGGTAGTAATGGTGGAGAGAAGAAATATCGATCTGCCCTTGGCCTTGTGTTTCCACTGCTCTGTCTATTAGGCTGTCGATAAAACCTAAATGCTCTCTCACATATTTCCACATGTCCTGATTAAATTGGTAATTTCTAAAGGCATCTTTGCATCAGACTCTCTGCGCATAGGCACTTTCCATAGTTTCCCAGTTTTCCTCCTCCCCTTGCTCTTTATCCATTCAGGTACCTCTCAACTCTCCAGTTGCTGCTCTGAGCTGCTGGCAGTCTGAAGCTTGCCTCGTCTTTCAGCAGCCTCCATGTCCCTTTTGCCACCTCCTTTCTTGTGTTTCTTGTCTATCCCTTCCAATGTATCTGTCGAAAACATTTCAAGGCAGGTTATGCCTTGTGGGCAGTGGACCTCCCTGGAGGCAGCTTGGACTTGACATACAGTTGACGAGTGGTTTTTTTGTATCTTCTATTAAACTGTTCCAAGTTTTATTTTTGTTTGTTTGCTCTTAAGACAAACCCTTCTGTGTCTGTCTGCAGCTAGTTCTCTAAGGAAAGCAGGTGGGAATTGGTGCACGTGAGCTGTAACACTCAGCTACAGCCTTGAGTGGAAAAAGGTTCGATTTCCGCAAGAGTGATCTGAAGCTGCCAGTGGCTGATGAGGGAAATGGCAGGGCTGGGGAGCTGGGGAGGAAGGTTCTCCATACAGGTCTCCTATCAAAAACACTGCTTTGCCTACATGCCCTGACTTCATTAGGAGGCACTGTGGGTCAGTATGAATTGGGGAATGTGGGTGTGACTTATTCTGCAAACTGAAGAATCAAGAAAGCTTAAGAAGCAGACATCTTTCTTTTCAGGTGCTCATTGAAATCTTCCTAATTTCAATACACTCCTGCAAACTTTCCAATTAG
>NW_020448550.1:6161-7523 GCF_003343035.1 Apteryx rowi
ACTGGTGCCCCTCGCCCACTTTGGAGTCATCTACAAATGTGATGAAAGTTACCTCCTCCAGGTCACTCATCAAAGTGTTAAACARGACRGGTCCCAGCAGAGACMCTGTGGTGCTCCATTGCTCTTCTGGCCTCCAGGAAGAGAACGACCCATTCACCACAACCCTCTGAGCCTGATCATCCAACTAGTTCTTAGCTACCTGGTTGTCTGCATGGGAGCTCCTTGTCATTCTGCAGGTGTCCTGTCTTCTTATGAGATGGGAGCAGGGCCTTCTAGAGTGGGATGTTTCCTCCTCTCCTAGAAAACCATCCTGTGATGAGACAAACTGCAGTGCTGGACTGAGTCTCTCCCCATCGTTTAGGGAGGGACCATTGGGGATTACTTTAGTCTACTTCAGTGGACATTTCTCAGGGGKGACCCTGCTGCCTTTCAGGAACTGTCAGCCCCAGCATCCCGGGAACATTTCGAGGGTGTGCAGGGGACAGAGAAAGTAACGTCTTCAGCCGAGCTTCTGCTCCTGAGCTGCGCCTGGCTCCTGGGACCACAGGAGCCCATGGCAACCTGGCAGGCACTGCAGAGACACAGCTCTGTCCAGGAGCAGCTCCTCTTAAAAGAGCAGCAAGACTCAGGGCACAGTCTGCAGGGGCCCGGATGAGATGAGTGACTCAGAAGTTAAAGACAGTTGGGAATGGGAGGATGGCTGCGAGCTTCCCGCAGGGAGCAATCTTCACAGCCCCTTACACAGTAAGTCTCCAGCTGCAGAGCAACGCTGCTGTGGTTCCTGGATGGTTCTTCTTCAACTGGCACCTTCCACAGCTGAAAGGGTCTGTTGGGGCAGCTCTCCCAGCTTCTCCTGTTTGGAGCAGGTGGTGCTTTAGAGCAGGGATTCATTGCTACACAGTCAGAGGGACAGGGCATCACGGCTACCTGCTTCCAGGGACGGTGCAGGGGTGTGAAGCCAGGAAGTGCACCCAAGTCTGCCCAGGGCTGTAATTCAGAGCAGTGTCCTTGCACCCCAGGGTGCTGTGTGCTCAGGGCATTGACTCTGCCGCCTGTGAGGGTCAGCACTGAGCCTGCCTGGGGAGCCCCCCATGGCACTGTGGGGAGAAGCTCTGGGTGGCAGGAGTGACACCCCAGCAGGGCAGGTTCATTCTCCTGCTGAGATGGTGCTGCATGGGTCAGGACTGCTCTCAGCTCCAGCTCACCCCCAGGATGAGTCCAAGGGACCTTTTCTAGAGGACAGTCAAGGCAGGGACAGGGGTTAGCTTAAAGGTCAGGGGCCCTCCTGAGTCAGTGCTTTCATTTTCCTGCTGTTTGCAGAGTGCTGGCAGGGAAAAGACATGGGAGAGAGAAACAGCTCCC
>NW_020448551.1:0-1021 GCF_003343035.1 Apteryx rowi
TTGTTCTCAGGAACTGCTTTATTTAAACTGTCATGTTTCAGCTCTCTTCTTCTGCCTCTCTGGCCCTTCTTCTTCCTAAGCCTCTTCTCTCTTTACAGAGCTCTCCAGGGAAAGATTCACTGAATCACAGCACTTGCGGTGGACGAGACCTCTGGAGGTCACATAGTCCCAGCCGCCCTGGTCAATGCAGAGGGAACTAGATGAGGTTGCCCAGGGCCTCCCCCCAGACACGCATTGGCCACAAAGGTGCTGAGAGTGCGCTCCATCCACTGTGGGGGCCATTCATAAAGATGTTAAACACTCCTGCCCCTCATGTTGATCACTGAGGGATGCCACTAGTAACMGGCTGCCACATGGAACTTGTACCACTGCTCAGAGCGTTTCACCCTGATGGTCCAGCCAATCTTCCACCTTCCCAATGGTCCATTGATCCAGGACAGCTATCAACAATTTGCCTATAAGGAGACTCTGGGCGACTGTGTGAAAGGCCTTGCTAAAGGGAAGGTTCACAAAATCCCCTACTTTCCCTTTGTGCACAAAGCCATTCATCTGATGGTGGAAGGCAATCAGGTTGCTCAGGCATGCTTTCCATTTCCCCTTGGTCAAYSCATGCTGCCTCTTCCAGGCCTTCTCCTTCATGTGCTTGGAGATGGTTTCCAGGAGGATTTGCTCCATCACCTTCCCAGGGACTGAGGTGAAGATGACGTTTCCCAGATCCTCCCTCTTGCCCTCCTGCAAAATGGCTGCGATGTCTGCCTTTTCCCAGKCATCAGGAACYTCCCTGATTACCMTGACATTTCATAGACAATTGGGAACAGCGTTGCAGTGACCCCAGCCACCTCTCCCTGCACCCTGGGGTGCTTCCCGTCTGCTCCYGTGGACTTGTGTGCGCCCACTGGGCAAAAGTCCACCCCAGCTGCATTGTCCTCTACCATGGGTGAAGCTTTGCTAACACAGATGCTGCCAAAGGACTCGGGGGCCAGGGAGGCCTGGCAGTAGACAAGACCAGGAGAAGACAAGG
>NW_020448551.1:2536-5517 GCF_003343035.1 Apteryx rowi
TCCTTTTGAGGATGAACTCGCTCACTGTGTCACTCTGAGGACAGGCTTGACCAGGCAGTACAAATGCCAGCAAGGCCTCAACCCCACAGCAGTGTCCCCTGCCCCTCACTCTGCCTTCTAGCCCCTTCCTCCTAGAGGATTTGGGTTCGGAGGTACCACTGTATATCTGCAGGACCATGATCTGCTCTGAGCTGGGCTAGCTTGACAGTTAGATCAGGTTGGTAAGTGCTTTCTCCAGGAGAGTTTTTTTTAGGATTTCCTGTCCCCTGCCCCAGTGCTGCTCAACTACCATGGATATTTCTTTATTTTTTCCTTCAACTCATTTGAAATTTCTCTTACTGCATCTTCTCCTTGTTGTCTCTTGTCCTTTCCTCCCCTTGGCCCCCAGACAGACCATCCCGTCTACTTTGACTGAGGACAATCACAGCTCACCCCCAAGCACAGCCTTACTGGGATCTCCTGGGGCCACGCAGGCAGTCTGTGGTGGCCAGCTCCAAGCAGAGCTAGGCACTGCAGGTCCCTATGTAGTCTGAGATGAGAATGTATAGAAACATAACATGACCGAGGGCAGAGCCTGTGGGGTGACACCAGGGCTGAGCCAGGGGCAGCAGGCATGAGAAGAGAAGACCTCCAGCAGCTCCTCTCCACACCTGGGCAGGGAGTGATGCACCCGGCAGTGGTCCTGAGCGAGGACGGTGACACAGGATGGGGGTCACTGTGAGCTGCAGTGCTGAGCACCGACCATCTGTGTTGGGTCTGGGAGTCCTGACAGGTGGTGCTGGTGGCTGTAGACCTTGAGAAACCCCCAATGCTGCTAGCAGCAGTGAGTCCCCTCCATGACTGCCAGGAGCTTCTGGAGTGTCGTGGCTCCCATCTGTGTCTCATCCCTCCACTGGCCCAGCCCTGCTGCCCTGCACGTGGCCCCACGGCCCCACTGTGCAGGCACCACACAGGACAGGGTGTGTTCTGGGGTGGGGAAACATCCCCCCACCATGGTCCCATGACAGCCCTTGGTGCCCTGTCTCCCCCAGCTCTCCTGCCTGACGGCCTCGCACCAGTCCCCAGACCCTGCCCAGACCTGATCCTTTCCACCGGGATCAGCAGAAGGCCATGCTCTGGGGTCTGATGAGGTCTGAGCCCACAGAGAGGCCAGGCAGGGTGGCCATTGCCCCCGCACACGTGCTGAGGCCAGCAGGCAGACAGAGTGGGTTACACTCAGAGATCACCCCTCTCCAGGACCACAGGGAATGGCCAGTGCTGGAAATGACTGGTATGAGGGGCTGGGTCTGTGAGGAGTTTCCTGGGGCAGTTTCTCCTCTCTGTTCAGGCAGCAACAAGCTGGGCTGCATCTTTCCACTGAGGCACCCTGCTTGAGGCCCCCTTGGGAGGAGGATGGTCTAAATGCCCAGCAGATGGCCCCAGGACCTCCTCTGCATGCTCCCTGCCAGCCCTGCAGAGGACCAGCATTGGGCGCATCCTCCCAGAGCTCACAGCTGGACATCCAGTTCTCTAGCTGGGCATGTAGCCTAGTCTGGGGGTGATATTTGGGGTGAGAACCAGCATGCGGGGTGGGGGAAATTGTCTGAAGGAAATGTGCTGGGGACACGGCATAAGGGACAGCAGCTTTGGAGGAAGAACCCAGCCTTCAGGCACTGCACCTGCAAGAACCTACTTTATTACAACGATACTGTGAGGGAGTCAGCTCTGACCCAGTGTTGGACACAAATTTCTATGGGCACCAGGTGAGACAGAGCAGTCTCAGTAAAGGCAGAAAGAATCCANGTGTGAAGCCCTCATCCCTTCCAGCTGGGAATACAGCCCAGCAAAGAGGGCCAACACAGGAAACACAATCTCTGTTCCACGGAGTAAAGAGAGAAGGGAGGTCAGAGGGGGATCTGCTCATGCCCTGGGCAGTGATTCCCTCCCTGCAGCCAGTACAGCTCTGCTGTTGCCCTGTAACCTGTGAGCCCAGGAGATGGGACTGCAATCTGCTCTGGCTCTAAAGATTTCTCAGCCCTTCAGACCCAGGATGCAAAGCACCGGTCTGGGGACACCTCAGCAGTTGAAGGACCTGAATGTCTGGTGTGTTCCTGAGAACTTCTCTGTAGTCTCCCAGCACTGGTTTGACTCCTATTGCCCATGGATCAGAGACTCCTTCTGAGGATGAACTCACGCACTGTGTCACTCTGAGGACAGGCTTGACCAGGCAGTACAAATGCCAGCAAGGCCTCAACCCCACATCAGGGTCCTCTGCCCCTCACTCTGCCTTCCAGCCGCTTCCTCTTAGAGGATTTTGGTTGGGAGGGACCACCAGAGATCTCCAGGATCATGATCTGCTCTGAGCTGGGCTAACTTGACAGTTAGATGAGGTTGGCAGGTGCTTTCTCCAGGAGAGTTTTCAAAGATTTCTTGCCCCTGACCCAGTGCTACACAACTACCATGGTTATTTCTTTATTTTTTCCTTCAAATCATTTGAAATTTCCCTTACTACATCTTCTCCTTGTTGTCTCTTCTCCTTTCCTTCCCTTGGCCCCCACCCAGACCATCCCACCAACTTTGACTGAGGACAAACACAGCCTCACCTCCACACACAGCCTTGCTGGGATCTCCTGGGGCGCACACAGGCGGGCTGTGGTGGCCATCTCCAAGTAGATCTATGTGCTGCAGATCCCTACATGGTCTTAGACGAGAACGTATGGAGACATAACATGATCCAGGGCAGAGCCTGTGGGCCAAAGCCAGGGCAGAGCTGGGATCAGTAGGCGTGAGAAGAGCAGACCTCCAGGAGCTCCTCCCCACACTTGGGCAGGCAGTGGGTGCACCCAGCAGTGCTCCTGAGAGAGGACGGTGAAACAGGATGGGGGGCACAGTGCAGTGCTGAGCACCAACCATCTGTGCTGGGTCTGGGAGTCCTGGCAGGTGGTGCTGGTGGCTGTAGCCCTCGAGAAACCCCCAACCCTGCTAGCAGCAGTGAGTCCCCT
>NW_020448551.1:7568-8715 GCF_003343035.1 Apteryx rowi
AATGGCAATGTCACCACTGCTGAAAAATGTCCAGGAAATCACTTTCCTCAGGGCATCTTTGAGCTCCTTGTTCCTCATGCTGTAGATAAGGGGGTTCAGAGTTGGAGGCACCACCGCGTATAGAACAGACACCACCAGATCCAGAGTTGGGGAGGAGATGGAGGGGGGCTTCAGGTAGGCAAACAGGTCAGTGCTGACAAACAGGGAGAACACGGCCAGGTGAGGGAGGCAGGTGGAAAAGGCTTTGTGTCGTCCCTGCTCAGAGGGCATCCTCAGCACAACTGTGAAGATCTGCACATAGGACAGCACAATAAAAATGAAACACCCAAACATTAAACAGGCACTAACCACAATAAGCCCAACTTCTCTGAGGTAGGTGTCTGCGCAGGAGAGCTTGAGGATCTGGGGGATTTCACAGAAGAACTGATCCACTGTGTTGCCTTGGCAGAGTGGTATTGAAAATGTGTTAGCAGTGTGCAGCACAGAATAGAGAAAACCACCAGCCCAGACAACTGCTGCCATTTTGACACAAGCTCTGCTGCCCATGAGGGTCCCATAGTGCAGGGGTTTGCAGATGGCAACATAGCGGTCATATGCCATGACAGTGAGAAGAAAATACTCTCCTCCTAACAAGAAGACAACCAGGAAGACTTGAGCAGCACATCCTGAGTAGGAAATGGCCGTGGTGTCCCACAGGGAATTGGCCATGGATTTGGGGACAATGGTGGAGATGGTGCCAAGGTCCAGAACGGAGAGGTTGAGGAGGAAGAAGTACATGGGGGTGTGGAGGCGGTGGTCGCAGGCTATGGCTGTGATGATGAGGCCATTGCCCAGGAGGGCAGCCAGGTAGATGCCCAGGAAGAGCRAGAAGTGCAAGAGCTGCAGCTCCCACGTGTCTGCAAATGCCAGGAGGAGGAACTCAGTGTAGGAGCTGCTGTTGGACATTTTGCTGTCTCCAGGCATGGAAGACTGTGCAAAAAGAAAAGATATTGAGAAGTTAGGAGAGACTTTACAATGAAAGAAACCCCCAAATGTTGCAGTTCTCATACAACCCACCACTTTGCCTCTCTCTTTACTGAGAGGATCTTTGTGCAGCTCCTGTGCTTGAGCTCCAGGTTGTGCTTGCTGAGTGTGCTGTGAGGAGCAG
>NW_020448552.1:0-1438 GCF_003343035.1 Apteryx rowi
GTGATTAATACTGAAGGGACGGAATGAAACAAGGAAGCAAAAATACAGCTCAGCGGACCCTTGATATCACCAGAAACTGCTRCAGAAGGAGGTGTTCTGGCATGGGTAACTAAGGTAACTCTTGATAATGACTGTTAGTTATTTCAGCCTCCCAGAGGCAGCACTGAGGACCAAGTAACCCGTTCCGTTTTGTTATCATACGGGCATATATAGAAAGGGAAAGATATAATATTTAATTTTTAGATTAATTGCCATGGCTGAAGTTGAAGAGATCAGAAAAATGTAAGCAAGCTGAAGTAATGAAATCAAATGGAACCAACTGAGAGCTGTCTGCATCGCCCAAAAAGGGAAAGCCCGTTCCTCCTGGCGAGGAAGGATCACCATTAATAGCAATCGGAATAGATCACCAACATATAACGGAAGGTCTGTACTCATTACAAAAAGTATGCTGCGTACATATATTTCTGCGTGTGTGACTTTATGTTTCTATGATGCATCATACTTTAAGAGCTACAAGACAGCAAACTATTCTCTTAGGGGAATGGTGGTCAAGTGGCCAGAGTTACTGAAGAGACAGAGAGACAGAGACAGAGAGACAGAAGTGTCCAAAYTGTAAARTTAAGAGAKCGCTTTCAGGAAGGCTCAGTTAGTGCACCCCCAGGTTAATTACCTGGCAATGGTACTTGGGGAAACAGGAAGAAAGTAGATAGAAGAAAGGTTAAAGCCTTGTGGAGTTAAGGCTCCTTCTCGTCAGTTCCAACTTAGAGCAGTTTTAGGAGGATTTAATTTCCTCCWGTAGTGTTAACATAGCTTTGCCAGTATCAGCAGACCGTGGTGGGAATTACTGGAAAGGAGTCAGGAATGGAACAAGGAACGTGACGCTGCTTTCGCTGTACTGGAAGAAGTGGCTGTAAAATCTGCTGCCCTCAAATTCCCAGGACAAGGCAAGCCTTTTTTGGTAACACTTTCCACATCTGCTGAGTCCATGGGAGCAGCACTGTTAGAAAACAGTGGTAAGGGAAAGTGGGTGCCAGTAGCAYCATCCTTACATCCCCTTTGGGGCCAGAACAGAAATTCTCTGGCTGTGAGAAAGACCRTTTAGCAGCAGTCTGGTCTGTAACTGTCTTTGAGACTTCTACCTTTGAGAGTACAGAGGCAATCCAATCTGCTCAATTCCCTCTGAAGTAGCTAATGTCAGGGAAGCGAACAGACAGCAGAGTATCATCTATCCAAGTGGCACAGTGGGCACTAATCTTAACGAGCAGGGTGGGGTGGGGGGGGTTACTGTGCAAGCGTTACAAGAAGTGGATCTTCTTGTGCATGTCTGAATTGACAGAGCACGGTTGTGCCAAAAATGTGGACACAGGAGGCTTCTGAAAGATTAATCTCTAGCGGCTACTCAGTCTAACTTCCCTTTCACAGCAAGCCAGACTGTCGT
>NW_020448552.1:7302-8410 GCF_003343035.1 Apteryx rowi
CAATTTCCGTGCCTCTTTAATCAATAATACTGTTGCACCGACTGCTCTGAGGTGTGCTGGCCATCCTTTACTCACATCATCCGGTTGTTTAGAAAAGTAGGCTACTGGTCTCTTCCATTCTCCCAAGGTCTGTGTCARAACTCCTAATGCTGCATGTTGTTGCTCATGCACATCTAATGAAAAAGGTTTATTCAGCTTTGGCAAGCCCAACGCGGGCGTTCTCATTAATTCAGTTTTTAGAGTGCCAAAACTTTTATGGCATTCAGGGGTCCATTCTGAGACCTCTCCAGGTCCCTTAATAGCATCGTACAATGGTTTAGCAGTCAGACTGAAATTCGGTATCCACAGCTGGCACCATCCGGCCATTCCTAGGAAGCCTCTCAAKTCTCGTTTTGAGGTCGGCAGAGCAATTCTACATATGGCTTATTTTCTTTCCATCCCCAACTTTCTTTTTCCTTGAGATATTTCAAAACCTAGATAAGTTACCGTAAGCTGYACCACCTGAGCTTTCTCCTGGACACCTGATATCYGGCTAATCCCAAGAAATTCACTGAGTCTATAGTAGCCATTTTACATTCTTGTTTTGTCTCAGATCCCAATAGTATATCATCCGCATACTGCAACAAAGTAACAGAAGGATTCTTACCTTGCCAGTCCTCCGCTTCCTTAGCAAGTACATTACTCTGTGTTGTACTCCATACAGGATCAACTGTTGATATTGTTTAATCATTGCTTTCCCAGCACTGATATTAGGATCCCATTCTGGTTCTGGTTTGGGCGTGTGTCTTTCAGGCTTATTATCAACATTTTGCCGTTCATTTTCCTCCCTAGCCTTTTCCAATATTAAACGTTTCTCCTCCATGGAGAAGAAAGTATTTAGTAAGGCCTGGACATCACTCTAATTTGGATTATGCGTAAGCATAATTGTTTCTAACAACTGATACGTTTTCTCGATAAGACCCTACAGATTGCTTCCAGTTTAGCAAAGCTGAGGTTGTAAAAGGCACGTGCACAATGTCACATGCAGAACAACATTCCGGTCTCCGTTTCTTCTGCCCCTTTTCAGCCAAGACATATCTACCATTAGAGTCATTATCTGTTTTAGGCA
>NW_020448552.1:10041-11907 GCF_003343035.1 Apteryx rowi
GCTCCACTAGGCCCATGCCTTTTTGTTCTGCTGGGAAGGCCGGAAYGGGGCAAAGCACTCCAGAGGTGGCCTCGCCAGTGCTGAGCACAGCGGAAGGAACACCTGCCTCGACCTGCAGCTCACGCTCTTCCTGTTATCTGAATTAGGAGAAATTATTAATTGAACCTGCAAATTTTACTTTGGAAGGAATTTTAATGGCTGAGATTTAGGACCAGGGGACCTATCCTTGAAGTTGCCAAGAATGAGGAAGGAGGAATTCCTAGTCAGTGTYGGAGACGATGTTCCTCCTTCAAGTTAGGAACATCCTGGGAACATGTATATAGTTAATCAGTCAGCAAAAAACCAATAAGTAGCTCTGACTGAGAGTAATCTATCTTCATTATAATACCATTATAATGCTAAAAACCACACCCACTAGGTTGAAGACCCCTAATTGTGGGGAGACCCTTCCCCACTGGGCATGCATAAGTGAGAATTGCAGTGTAAGCACTATGCAAATAATTTAACCAATYATATAATAGGGGCGAACAAGAGGCAGCTCTTGGGTGAGAAAAGCTGTATAAATGGAATGATAAAGAAATACCTGGTGTGCTAGCTTTGTGGATTTACCACCTAGCACCCGACTTTGCGCAATCTCAAAATAAAAACGGTATCTCGACTCTGTGTGTGGATTGACTTTCCGCACACCGTGTAACGAATCCCCGACTGGGGACAACAGAACTAGCTGTATAACTGACATGTGAAAACATCACAGGACCTGGAACTCCCCATTKTCAAAAATGTGCTTTGGTATACATATTTCAGCTGCTGCGAGTACATTGCTTTCTTAACAAAACATGAGCAGAGGATAAAGCAGCAGTTGTGTGAACCTGGCCCCGCAGGAAGAGTGGAAGGGAAGCCCTGAAGCAAGAGAGCAATCCCAGTTCCTGGGGGCAAACAACACAAACCTTTCCCTGCACTCCCATCTTTAAAGCACAGTGCAACCCCGTTCCTCTGGCATTTTCCACTTCACAGGACTCCAAGAGCCAAAACCTGCTTTCAGCAGCCCCCATTGCTGCTGCAGCCTTTGCCCGGGGAAGAATTTTTGGGTAAAGTGCATCAGACTCCAGCTCGGTTCTAGTCCTTGTTTTGTCTTCTGGTAAAATACTCTTTTGCAGAGAAAAGAGACAGTATACCCACAGAACATGCATTTATGTTAGAAACAATCCCATTTCAGCAAAGGGAGTTTTTCCTTTGCTGAAAAGCAAGGCCCAATGGTTTGCAAGGGCCCACTATCGTTCGGGTTTGGAGATCATTTTGTCACTGAAATCGGGAGAAAAACTCCTTAACACCAATGYAGAATTAAGAAGCAGGCATTCTCTTTATTATGGCGCMGGGTGCACAGGGTAAAGCTCCACCCAACGTGCACACCGTGTGTCGCATCATCTAAAGTTTATATTGCTCTATCACATACATATGCATTAAATTTCCCAGAATGATTTTACATATTCATCCTATTTCCTAGAACTAATTATTACATTTACATAATCATTATGCATGCAGTCTGAGTCTCGGGGGGGGGGTCTTCTGTGGGGGTCTCTGGTGATCTCTGAAGAGGTGCCACTCAGTGTCTTGCCATGAACTTTGCTCTACTTTTCCATACATGGTCTCAACTTGGCTCGTTTCCTTGTTTGAGGAAGCTGTCTCGGTTCTAATCTTGGCTCCAACTGGCTTCTGCTGGTTTATCTGTACTTTCTCAGGATGTATCGGTCCCAGTTGCACCTGCATCCTTGGGTATGTTGTCTGAGGCTCCTGTTGAGACTCCTTCTTGCCTGAGCTGGTAACAGTTCCCCCCATCCCCCCCCCCTTTGAGACTCTTTCTTTTCT
>NW_020448552.1:18047-18916 GCF_003343035.1 Apteryx rowi
AGACTCTTTCTTTTCTGGGGCCTTTTGGTAACAGTTTTTCATCTAAGATCCTGCTTCCGTGACCATTTGAGTCTTTGCACTTCTTTACCTAGTCATCAGTCAGGCGAGGCACCTTTTCTTCTTTCTCAGAATAAAATTCTGACAATATGAATCCTAATTACTATTTCCTTATGCCTCAGCTCCCTGGCACAACTAGGGGGAAGAAGCCCTTCCAGAGGTCTCTGTGCAGGTTAGTGGAAGATTTTGCATTAATTTGAGGAGCAAGATCTACCTGCAAAGGGCACAGTGTACTGAAGTGTTTAGAGAAAAATATTTTCTGCATTTGTGCTCCTTGTCCTCCTGACTACAATGTTGGGGTGAAAAGGMCGTGGCATGAAAAAGGTACCCACTTGTGGATTGGGCAAGGCCTTATACCGGCTTTAAATTTGTTGTAGTAGTGTCACCGAAATYGGCAGAAAAACTCCTTAACACCAACGTAGCATTAAGAAGCAGGCATTCTCTTTATTATGGCGCWGGGTGCACAGGGTAAAGCTCCACCCAACATGCACACCATGWGTCGCATCATCTGAAGTTTATATTGCTCTATCACATACATATGCATTAAATTTCCCAGAATGATTATACATATTCATTMTATTTCCTAGAACTAATTATTACATTTGCATAGTCATTACGCATGCGGTCTGAGTCTCTGGGCGTCTTCTGTGGGGGTCTCTGGTGGTCTCTGGTGGTCCCTAGTGGTGTCAGAAGAGGTGTCACTCAGCGTCTTGCCATGAACTTTGCTCTATTTTTCCATACATGGTCTCAGCTTGGCTTGCTTCCTTGTTTGAGAAAAGCTGTCTTGGTCCTAATTTTGGCTCCAACTGGCT
>NW_020448553.1:0-12550 GCF_003343035.1 Apteryx rowi
CTCCTCATCCTGGAGGGCACTAAACCTGTTCTTCAGCTGCAAGCCTTCAGGAGGAGCAGGAGCCTTTCTCCTCCCACATGCAGTGACCAGTTTCCAGCATTCTTCTACAGTGTCATGATGTACCATTTCACACGGCACAGAGCCCTCCAGCAGCTCCACGGCTGTGGGGGGTTGAGACTCTTAAAGCTGTACAGTCTCCAAGAATACCCTGTCTATCTCTTGCTCAGCTTCTCGGATGCTGCGCAGCCTACTGACCTCCTCCCRTAACTCCCTTACCTGACGACACAACTCGCCAACAGCAGCACACCTCCTGCAGGAGAGCTGACTGCCMGCCCAGGCCTCCCRGAGAGGCCCCAAGCACTCCCTGCAGCCTGAGACCTGGAGAGCTGCATCTGCTGTCAGAGGGTCKGTCTGGGTCCAAGCCTCTGACACAGCAACTCCAAGAGCCACTGGGGAACGCGCTGTGCGGCGTGTCACAACCATACTTGAGGAAACCTGCACCACAGGGAACAGAAACAAAGATCCCTTCATGCACCCTTCTGCACAAACTGCTGCCTCTGCTCACTGCACTCTAGGCCTGGCTCTTATATAGGCCTCTCCCTAGCACTGCCTAAGAGGGTGCTTGACCGCCCTAATCAAGGGCCACCGGGATCAAGGGCCCCAACTCCCTCTGGCCGGGGCAACCAAGAGAGCTCGTTAGCAGTAGCCACTCCTAGCCAGAGCTTTTCCCAGGAGCTTTTCCCAGGAGAAGTCAAGGCCTCCTGCAGTTGTCCTTGCCTAGCTTCCCCTTTCYTGTTCACAGCRATCACCTTCTAGKTCCTCGGGGGTCCTCAGAAAGCCCACAACTTCCAACAAGATTCTCAAGTTCCAGTCAGAGCCCAAACACTGCTGCGCAAATTGCTGCGTCTGTTCGCTGCCTCTGTTAGCTGCGCTCACTGCTATGAGCATAAACTGAGCATTACAATGAGCATTACTATGAGCATAAAGAATTTAAAAAACAAGAAACCTTCCCATATCTAGATATTTTTGTTTCCTGCCTTAAGCACTTTTCGGTATACTATATACATCCTTCCAAATGTTCTGCCCTCTCCCGTTGCTTTCCTTTGATAGAGTGACAAGTCTATCTATTAGCCCAATTTGAATATCCGTCTATATAGTGTCTTCTTCGCCTTCTTGCTACTCACTTCACTCCCCCTATTTACTTGGACTCTTAGACAGAAACCAAGTATGGCAACATACTGCTTTCTCTTAATACCTCTCCTGCCCTCATTCATTCAGTGCTGGCAGTTTCATCTTGAATTTTAGTATTTAGCATTTCTTTAAGTCCCAACTCCTGGAGTCTAGTGAATATGCGTTATTGTGAATATGTAATACTTTATCATTTATTATATTTAGTAAAGAATAAAAAAAAATCAGGAAATTTTTCTGCCATCACATTCATATTAACAATTCTGCTTCCTACATTCCTCCTTCATTCTTCTTTTGGAATTGCAGCTGGAAGAAGAAAATGGTAGCAGCTTTGTATTTCAAAAAGAGGTGAGCATACTCGACAAGTATGCTATGAACTGTCTAGGATGAGCATCATAGTTGACTGGGAAAGGACAGACTAGCTCAGATACTAGCATCAGCTTACCTTTCATTTGCCTGCTTGAGTTTCAGGCAAGCAGAGTCTGCCTGTTTTGTGCCGGGATCCTTATCTGCTGTAAATGGGAGCAGGGACAATTCTCCTTCCTCCTTTCCTCTCTCTCTCTGGATGGCATTACAAATGTCTCGGGGCTCCCGGCCGTAAAAAGACCAGAGGTTCAGAAACATCAGCCATTTCTGTCCTACAGCCTGAAAACTGAATGCTGTCAAAGTTTGACAGGGCTCTACCATCTCTTTTGGTACCAGCTGCTGGGTGCTAAATGCTGCTCTGCCACCAACCCACGGCAGGAGTCAATCCGTCGGGTGTGAATGTCACAGGGATCGCCTACATTTCTGAGGAATCGAGACCTCTCTGCCCACCACAGCAGGCGACTCCCATCGCCCCAGCTCTCCCCTTCAACCAGGAGGACTTCCTTCTCCTAGATCCCTTCACATACAACACGCACACCGTCCCCATTTCTATATGCGGTACCTTGTACCCCCATCTTGTGGGCTTGAACTGCTCTAACAGTTAAAGAAATACTCAGCTGCAGATGGGGGGGAAATGATAAAACTATACATGCTGCCTGGTGAGAAGAAGGAGCAGATTTGCCTTATCCGTCTCTGAGAGGACACAAAAGGGACAATCAGTTGCGAGCTCTTGGAGGCCAGATCCTTTCTGAATGGAAGTTACTTCTGACTTTACAAGGTCTTTGAAAGAAAAATTAGGTATTTGCCATATTTTTTAAAAAAATATTTCAACGGTATAAAAGGTCTTCAGACTGTAATTCGGAACTTTTTTTTGTTTTCAGTTTTCAAATAATTTTAAGTAAAACTCCAATACAAAATTCAATACTATTTCTAAACAGTACTTTTAAGGTTAACAAAACAATTTCCCTTTGCTCCTGAGGTACAAAAATGCATAATTCCAGTTCTCAGAACAAGAATAGTACAAGCTAAATATGTAGGAACTAGATTTAAAAAAAAAAACACCCTGTCATTTCCAACCAAGCACAGCCAATTTGTGGCAATTAGCACATTGTACACAGCACTGTTCATATGGCCAGCCACTGCACTGCCAAAGAAATTCTGGGTGGTACTTTGTGTTGGAGCTTATCAGCAGCACTGACAAGGATTGCCGGTGCATCATCAAACACCTCCTAAAGCATGCAGCAGTTTGGCCACTGCTTCTACCTGTCAGCCGCTTCTCAGTGAGTTGTTATCAAGGGAGAGAACACTTAATCATGGCTCTCAGGCAGCTAAGACTCAAGGAGAGGGCAGGAAGACTTCTGGCAAATTGAAATCAGCTGAAGTTATCACCCTTCCCCTCCCTCCAAATGGCCACACAGTTCCTCAGATTTTTTCCACTCATTAAATCTGCAGACCACTATATATTAGGGTAGAACAAAAATCAGATATCCCCATCCTCAGGGTCAGCACTGAGGTGGGGTGCCCAATCTTCAGCCATCTAATTTTTATCCACTGCTGCAAGACCACCAGCACTTTCATGCTCTTCCATTTCAATTGCTTTTAATATGACAGGTTGGGGCTTAGTCAGGAATGAGCTTGTAGTATTTTGATTTGCTAATCTTGGATCTGATTCTGTAATCCATACTCTAACTTGCTCCGAATTCCTCAAAGTATCCTTATAAAATACCTAATATATTAAAGATGCAAAATTCCCAAGGGGCACCAAGTTCTGAAAATATTGACACATTATTATTAGCTAATAATTGTTCTTGGATACATCAAAAAGCCCATAACACAGAAAGAGTTTAATAAGCTGTGTTTAATAGAGAAATTAAAATGAGATGCAGTTCTTCAGGGAATGTGGTCCTCAGATATACTGATTTTACTAATGCCTTTTGCAGCTTTCCAAAACATTTCAATTCCCTCCCTAAAAAGCTCAAAATGTGGCCTAGAATTCATTTTCCTTCATGAACTTCACAGAAACTTATTATAGCAGATTTGATTTATGAAAGATGTCTGTGAGTTCCTCCCTTTTTCCTTCCTTCACTACTGCTATCTCAAGACTATAAACCTGATCTTCCCTTCAAATGACATTTTTCCACTAATATTTTGAAGAAATTACTGCATCAACAGCCTGACAAAGGCACCCTTGAGAGGTGTGAAAGACTACATAAAGGGAGCTAGGTTAAAACTTTTTGATAAATTAGTCTGAACAAGAACACTCTACAAGATGCTCAGAATTGCAAAATTCATTTTCTTCTTGAAACCATTAATAGAACTTAATAAATTAGTTTTGACAAACACAGCACATTCTCATTGAGCACAGAAATACAAGGTTGAAATGCGATCTAAAAGCGCTACCAGAGTTGTACAGAAATAAAATAGCTTCTAGCAGGAACATTTAGACTGGCATACTAGATTGACAGAAAACTAGAGGTAAATTTCCAAATTACGGTATATGCACACTCTGAATTCATTAGCTTCACTGTTCAGCATAAGCGCTGTCACAAGGTACCAAAGGCACAACTGAAGGATGAGAGTCTACTTCTGCAGAGCAAGTCTATGCTACGCCTCCTGCCCATGGCTGATCTCTGTCTTGCAATAAGGTTATCATGCTCAGCTGCACTAATATTCTACACTTCTCCCACAGCCAAGAGTTGTTTGTTTTGATTTGTTAACAGTGAAGCCAAAGGAGACAGAAGAAGCTATTCTGTCCTTGCGGGAGCCAAACTTTTGCTATTATCTTGTTCTCAGCAAAATCCAAAGCACACATTTGTCACGTAACTGATACAGCATACCGCTGCAGCGATAATCACTAACCCGGACAGCTGTAACTACCCCACTTACCTGTCACACTGCTCTGCCCATCCGCCCGGGGAGTGTCCCAGGAGTCACAGCCCGGCTCATGGAACAGTTAAATTACTGATGCCAGATGGGGTACCTTTTCAGTACAGGATGGAGGGAGACCTGCTGCAGAGGACCCCCTAGCCCAGTGCTACCCAAACTTTCCACGAGGTGAGAAACTGTGGCTCAAGTTCTGCCATAAATAGGGTAGAGAGTGGATTTGAAATTGGCTCTCTCCCCTCTAATATTTTGCTTGCAAAGCTAGGGACATTACATTTCACTAACCCACAGACTGAAAGTCAGAAAATGACGTATATTAAAAGGATTTTTTTTTAAACCATGTCAATACAATAATCATGGAATTCTACCACCAATACTTCCAAAAAAAAAAAACCTACCACAATATTCACATCATTAATTCACACATTTTAGTGAGACTAAAAGCTCACACACTTAAATAAGATCCACTGCAAACTAAGGCATAACATTGGATATGCATGAGAGTGAAGACTGCAAGAGAGTCCTTACTGTTCTCAGGTTCTTGAATATAATGAAAAAGATTGATGGGCTTTGGAAGAAGCCTCCCTATGCACACAGCACCGTATTTCAGGCTTTTTCACATCTTCTGGTCTAGACAGTTTGGCTAAGAAGACAAAAAGGAAAATTACCAGGTCAGACAGTTATATTCCTTTCCTCAGGGACAGTTTATAGCTGTCATTAGCTGTTTTTCATGACTATCAAAACATTTTTATTTTTTTAACTCATGTTGCATCTGTGCAGGAGAAACAAAAAGCCTAAAAAGATTACTAACATAACAGTAGTAGAGAAACAGGATGGTTCACTTAAACCAAACTATATATCCCCCAATTATGCAAAAGATTTGGKTTTTTTAACTTTTCTTGTACTTGCATGGCAGGTGCTGCTTCTTTGGGCATAAAATTCATCCTTAGTGAATGCCCCTAGCAGCTCACTGCTTTCTGTCTCAGGCAGTAGCCCTAACAAGTATTGCAAGCATAAAGGAGGGCCTTGCTCCAGGAGACTCCTTTTGACGTTAATGACCTTTTCTGTTCATGATCATTTTCCTCCTAGTCATTTTCCTGCTTTTAGGACATAATATGGTAGCAATCATGTAGCTACAAAAATACTTGTCTTCAGATTTCTGATCTGTTTTTAAACATAGCATGGGACTAAGACTGAATGAGAAGTACTTCAAGATTTCCCTGCTACAAATGAGGATGCACCTGAGCCAGTTAATGTAATTCTCATCCGTATTTGAGAGAGTTTACCACTGCATACTTCTGAAAAGTCTGCAGGCTCTAGATGAAGAGGATGGAATAGCTCCAGGCAGCCTTTCTTCTCTGTTGATAAAAAGGTTCAGTGTAATTTTGAGTGAATGCTCAGCCAGGTATAAAATGGTTTTAATAGCGTGCTAGGGTACTCTGTTCCAAGTTGCATGCAAGAAGTACACACTGCTCCTAGGAACTTTAATTAGTAGGCATGGATTATGCTATCTGTAGTATGCAAGCAACGCTGAGTTTTACTTATCCTTTGCAGCCAATGAATCTGATGAGGTGGACTGAATGGCCCAGGGATTCCTAGAGAGGAGGAGTCTTGAATAAAGACCACACGGCTATAACTTCATCTGGATAAAACACGGGTAAGAGTGGTAGGCAGAAAGAAGCTGTACATTTTTCGCTATCATCTGAGCATCATTAAATGACGGGGAGCTGACATTGTTTATTAATCAGTTTTTTTAATTCAAGAATCTTGCTAGACTGGCAGGTAAGAGTAAATACTCACACATAAGCATAGCACTGCAAATATGAAGTTTTATTTTGGATGAAGTTCTTGTAATGCTTACCCATGATTTCCATTTTAAGATTAAATCTGTTCTACATAGCACCACTTGTTAGGAACACAAACTGAACAGAAGCTGCTCATAAATACCTATTAGGAGATGGCACCTTTCAGAAAAAAACACATAAAATCTGTGCTCCAGRAATACTACTTGTTCCTTGAGAGCCTACAGATGGAATTCAAGTTATCGATTTTGACCTCTGAAGATATCTATCACACGTGATGGTGTTACCTCTTTCCTTATTCTGAGCTGCCAGAGTTTCCACTAGCCGAGACATTCCAGGCTACTGCACTCCGCTAGCAAGAACAGTTCACAGCACAGTGTTTTCTCCTCTTCACGCAACACACATTTCTCACCCTGTCTGCCAGAATCCAGATTTGTTTTAGTTACAGAACCATCTGCTTTTCAAAAGTTTTTTGGGGGGATGACAGATGGATGAGGTTCAAATTTTTGCTGTAACCAGCAATGAATTCTTACAATTCATTGTCTCTGCTGCTTACTGCCTTGCTTTAACTACTTGAAAGGACTCTCTGGGAGACTGGGCAGGGAGGAGCTTTCCAAGTACATATAATTTTTAAGACAAAACAAGTATATAAAATACATTTCTGACACTTTAACTAAACAAATAGTCTAGCTGCAGGTTTGTAACTTAGTTCTCTAATCCTGTATTGGCTCCCAGGTTTGTCTTTCATGTCCTGGAATAAAGGCATGCAGAGGGAGTACTTTAAGGGCTATCTGCAGTGTTAGAAGTGTCATATTGTTTTCCCCAGAGTCTCACAATATCAGCTGGCTCTTTCAAAGTCTTAGTCTTGAAGTCTGGTGTTTGCAAAAAGTCATGCTTCTTTAAAAAAAAAAAACACATAAAAATAGCCCTCAATATGAAAAATAAATTAAAAAGTTGGTAGAGATGCATGTTTTTAATTGAATTCTTTAATGTTTTTAAAAGCTCACCATTTTTATTTCATATTTAGTACCCTTTTTGGACTGACAAGCTCGTAGCAGCAAATAAACCTCAAAGACACTGTGAAAACATGGTAAAAAGACTGCACTATCACTACACTGGCATGCCTCGACCCTACCGGCCGTAACTCACACGTCGCCCATCCGCCAGCGGCCCACGTCGTGCCTCGGGAGGGAGGCAGGGAGCATCGGCGAAGCTTTCCCGACTGCCCGGCAGCCCCGCGCCAGCCCCGCAGCTGCACACAGCTCGGCTGAGGGCGAAGGAGAGGCAGCTCGAGAGCCACCAGCCGGCCGCCCCGCTGGGACTGGGGACCCAAGCTCTGGGTGAAAGGGGGAAGGAGGGCAGCCAAAGAACAAATAACTGAGCAAAACCCCTAAGCAATCCTCTAGTTTACATCTCTAGGTTATGTCGCAGACTCATTCCATCTGTGAAAATATTTCACAGAGAGCTACATGTCATGTTTGTATTAATTTCTTAATAACAAATAAAAGCTGCGTGTACAGCTGCAGGCATCAGTTTCAGCACTGAGCTTACTATGCCTGAAATACCACATGTGCCAGCCTTACAGACATGCACTGAAGATAAGGGACACGTTTGTATCTGCAAACAGGATACAAATGCTATGGAAAAATCAAGCCCAAATCAACAACATTTGGAATCTCGGGTCAACAACATTTGGAATCTTGGGTAAGGCACATTTAATTACTGCCCTTTATTACTCATTTACTATGGAGTCTTTGTAGACTTCAGTTTTGGTTTCAATGAAGCAACTGTTTCAAGAAAAGGAGAAAAAGAGGGAGGAAAGGAGAAAGTCTAAGGGGTGGGGTGGGGGGAAGCCTGACAGCAGAAATAGATCTGTAATCCAAGAAAAATCTATCACTTTTTTTTTTTTTTTGCTCAAGTTGCTTCTTGATTTCCCAGAATAACCAAAAGCAGATGTTTTAACTTACTGTTCCCATAGTATTGGTCATTGTGCCTTGATCTATTTCCTGATGTTATTCCCCATTTTTTCCTCCACAATTTGTGATCTTTCATTCTTGCTATAAGGTAGACAAAAGAAAGTGACAGATAGCTGAGGCATCTTTCATTATGTTAAAAATAATTTTCAAGACAAAGTCCCTAATAACCACATTCTCCTCCAAGGGTAACTATAATAAACTATCCCTCAAAATCGGCATAGTCTGGACATTGCTAAGCGTTCTAAAACCACCTGTTTCTCCATAAAACTAAAAATAAATAAATAAATAAATAAATAAAAAGAAGTACATTCAACTTAGAATATTTTCTAGCACAACAGTGATGACTGTTAAACATTCATATCCACTTCTTTGTATTCTGAAGCTACACGCATGTAGAAATACAAGAATGTTTCACACATTCTTTTTAAATCTTCAAGAGTAATCTAACAGAAGAAGAGTAGACCAGAAGGAATCTCTGTACTGAAGACATTTCTCCTGAAGTCATACTGGATCCAAAGTAGCCATGATTATGTATCACAACAGCACAATTTTTTTAAATCAAACTAGCAATAAAAATGGCACAGAAAGTATTTAAACAGCACTGTCACTAACTTAACTGTTTTAAAGTTTTCCCTGTGTTATAAGTCCCACCACCAAAATTCCAGCACTGAATCTTTTCTCCTCTTTTTAAATGCTGTTATATGCCAAAGGTTAGTTTTAAGAGAAAATGCCGACAGAGGTTACTGACTGATACTTCATGCATTTTAAAACACAGAGACTGTATTTTCATTTACTGTGCTCCACCCAAATGCTTTCTTCTGCCTGCGCCACACCAGACAGGCCTGCACATCCCAGCCTCTCCTTGTGCCACCCCTGACCACAAGAAGGCAATCTCTGCTATATACACTTAAGAAGAAAGTGCAGAGAAAGAGGAAATACAGTGGCTATCAAATGACATCTGAATGGCAGATTCTGAAGAACAAATTGTTGGTAAATAATGTCTTTCTCCCTTCAAGGACTAGTCCATATGCACATTCACGCAAGCAATTTCAAGCAATTCTGCTTTCATACGCTGCCAGTTCTCCCGAAGTGGATTACCAAGTCTTCACAGAATAAGAGAAACAATAGAAACACTAAAAGCCAACTAATCTCTAGATGCATCAGCAGTGGCACAGTTCTTGGTAGAAATGTGAAGGGAGTGAGACTATCAATGGGAAAACCCATTTGCAGTTTCAACACAGTCCGTTACCTCACTTAGCAATCAGGTGGCTCTGCAACATTACAACAGACGTGGAAAAAATCCTTATGCTGTAGACATATGGAGAGGACCCTCCTGGTAACCAAAAAGCCATAATATATATATATCAGCCCTAGATGTAGGCAATTTAGGAGTTAAAAGGAATAAAAAAATCATCTCCTATTCCAGACAAATGTCCTTCTTGGAAGAAGCAACCAGACAGTCAGTCCAAGGTAGCTTTGCAGTTAATGAGAAATAAAGATGAAGAAATCATGCAATTCTTCAAGATACTACACCAGCAGAGGACTAGCAGAGTTAAAAGGCAGAGCTCTTCTCTTCCACAGATTGTCCTGTAAATTCTTCTACATAAAACAGGGGAGAAAAGGACAGAACATATTGGCAGGTCTTGGCAGGATGGTAGGAATCAACACCCAATTGAATGAGACTTCTCCCCTCTCTCAGGCTACCTGTGCTAGGCAGCTTTTACCTTAAGATTCAACTGCTTTGAAAGGAAAGGTATAAACTCATTGTCTAAGGAAGAGCATGATGCCCTGAGGTCACCACGAGGCCAGTCCATTGCCCAGGTCATGTCTGTGCTGAGCCCCGAGCCCAGCCCCTCAGGACAACACAGGCAGTAGATGGTGTCCCTGTGGGGTTTCAATAGAAGATACAGAATTTCCACAGCCTTTGGGGGGACACACCCCCACCTCAAAAGCTACCATGTCATACAGAGCAAATAAATTTCATTCTTCAATTAAAATAGACATCTATATGCTCTCACCAAGAAAGGTATTAAGACAGTGCTGAAGGCTACAGAACTGAGGTTCTAGTAAGTGGTAAATGAATTGCTCTGGTATGGAAAGGGATAACAAGGAACATGCTGCCTCTTCTTCACAGCTACATCCAACATTTCAGGATCCAGGCGCTTCTCAGAACTACATCTTGGAATTTATAATAAGCACAGAAGAAGGTGAAAAGGGTCTTGGGGTGCTGATTTCACAGACCATCTGTCTCTCTCAGGATCTTGCAGTGTTCAAAAGAACCATTTTGCAGATTTTATTAAAGAGGGCTGCAGAGACAGGGAAATGCTCTTAATGCCAAGTATCCTGACTTGCCAGGTCTGTGATGGAATCCAGAGTCTGACCAAATAAATATTTTTTCATATGCATTTCCTAATTATTTTATTTTTTACACAGTAGGGCTTAACAGATCAGCAAATTGAGCAAAAGCTCAGAATGCAGCTTCCTCCCATACAAAATAATAACCTCATGTGAACACCTGCAGTATAAGTATCCCATCACAGGATGGGCAAAGTTTACAGTCATCCCAGAAAGGAAGGAAGGAAATTAATAAAAAGGAGGGAAGGGATGACAGAGAGGTGCCATACAACTTGAACAATGCCTCTTGATTAGCATTCAAAGAAAGGTGAAAGCAGAAATGCAGAAATCCTCCCTCCCCAACAGACACACACAAAAGAGAACAAGGATAGAAAACAGTCCTGAGATCAACACACTGACAAAAGCAGAATCTGTAATGCAAGAGAGCTCTGACTCATTCAAATGATTGAGAGGAACTGAAAAATCATATATCAAGTACCTGTTTTGCTTATGCACGCAGGTAAAGGAAAGGCAGGGTGTGAGTGCCTTATGCTTAGAAAAAAACATTTCCAACTTGAGCACTTGCAACACGAACGCCCAGTGTGAATACACACACGGAGATAAGCACTCAAAAAGAGAGCCAGAAGTGAGACATACCAGGCGACCCAGGAACACATGCACTTTCTTTTGCAGCAGGAAAAACAATAGATTTGAAAAGCAGTGGTATAAATGAAAACAGTTTCTGAAAATCCAAATTTGGTAAGTGCTAAGCATTTAATGCAACTAACCAAATATACCCATAGCAACACGGCTAAGGGCAATAAGCAATAATAAAATTCCTTTACAACTCCTCATCTTTATGTGGTTCTTCAGCTATGAGCTTGGGAGCTGAACAGGGGAAGGGGAGATATAGCAGAGCCAGGCTCATGAAGTTTGAGCTGCTACATAGCCCTCACCTCCAGTTCCCCAGCCACTGCAGTGGCTTCTTTTCAGCTCCTAAAAATCCCTGTATGGACCGCAGCTGGAGGAAAACTACAGGTCAGTGCTGGGAATCCAAGCGGACAAGGCAGAGGCTGAGGGAACAGCTGCGTGCCGCAGGCCCACCACAGCACAGAGCCATTTCCATTTTGGGGCTAGGTTTCCTAGCATGAACTGGTTCAGTTTGATGTTACCAAAGTGGTTAAAACCAGTTATTGGCATAAACCAGAATTGACCTGGAGTGAATTCTAGTCATGGTTGGATGTGAATCAACTTACCCAAAAATTTACTGCCAGAAAGTGCTCATATTTAAAAGCACCATTAAAAATGATCACAAGGCAAATTTCCACTGAACTAAAAAGGCCCTAATATCAAAAGAAAAAAAATAAAATATAGGTCAACAACCAACTGTGGAAAGAGTTTTAAAACACCTCTGAAAAAATATGCTTACAGCAAATATTAAAGGTTGGAGTGAAACTAAGCAGATTTGCAGAGAAAGACCGAGACATGACCTTCCTGACCGCCACATCAAAGCCCCACCGCCACCGCCCAGCTGCAGATAACAGCAAAACCCAAAACAGAAGGTCACTTGCAAGTGCTCAACCTTTCAGATTCAAATAAGGATCTTGTACAAACTCAGAGCCTGGCTACAGGCATAGTAGCAAGGGGTATTTAAACTGAACGCATCTGCAGGCAGCCAATATAACAAAGGCAAAGCATGATGAAAGAAAACACAACAGTTCAAACATTTGAGCTAACAGTGGTGGTTAAGCTTCAAGAAACCCAGTGACAAGGTAATTCCACTAATCTGATCTCAGAGTCAAAAGAGCAGGTACTGCTATCACCAAGTTCCTGAGAGGTCAGTAAGGGTACAAGCCCTGCCAATGGCACAGACAGCAACCATGGTTCTGGACAGGACGCTATCAAAAGGGTAGTTGGCAAAAGACAGCTCAAGTCGGGATGCCTCCAGCAGGTGAATGCAGCCAGGGAAGTGCGCATGGGATGTGGCTATGGAGGATCCTC
>NW_020448553.1:15074-34829 GCF_003343035.1 Apteryx rowi
GCACAAACTGAAACACAGACAGTTTTGTCTGAACATGAGGAAATACTTTGTGAGGGTGACAGAGCACTGGAACAGGCTGCCCAGAGAGGTTGTGGAGTCTCCTTCTCTGGAGATATTTAAAACACGCCTGGACGCCATCCTGTGCAACGTGCTCTAGGTGACCCTGCTTGAGCAGGGGAGTTGGACTAGATGATCTCCAGAGGTCCCTTCCAACCTCAGCCATTCTGTGATTCTGTGAAAAGTTAAACAGACTGTTACCAGTATATAGATAGTGCTCTCTCCCTCCTGATAGTGATTTCCCAAGCACCCTCACATGAGCATGGGCAATACAACAGCTCATAGTCCTTTACAGTGATAGCAGTCATCTGCCACTGCTGTGTGCCTCGTCTTCCCAAACGGACCACTGAGGAGCTGCCCCAACACACCAACAGCATCCCTCCGCCATCAGATCAATAGGCCACAGTCAGTGCTGTCAAGAATCACCAAAATTTTCCAGCCTGACAAAGTAACTTCTTAGCCCTGATCACTTAAACAGACCTCTCTCAGCCTCTCACACTTGCAGTACCAGTTTGAAGAGGAGGAGGTGGGAATCCAGACACGACACACAGACTGCCACCTCAACCCAGGGCCTCAGGGATAGGAAAGCCATTCCTTCTCCATCATCCCCTCCCAGAAAAGAAAAGTTCAAAGCTGGGCAGCCAGCATGACTGAAAGATCATTTCCTGAGAATCAGATTATTCTTCCAAATCACCAGCATCTTCCCCATTAAGTCAGACCCTGACAATGGCTGTCAACCAAGACATAATTGAGCTTGTACTTGCTTAAGCAACTAAAATAGATAGCAGTCCAGAAATGCAAATATTTGGCCTCAGGAAACTTGGAGAATCAAAATGCATTCTTGTCAGAGACTGAATTAAATCCAAAGGGCAACAGCCCATCAGTAATTTGTGAGTTTTCTAAACTGAAGATATGAAGAAACTTCCCAGCATCAGCCTATGCTACCTACATAAAACAGAATAATTTTTTCTCATCTCAGCCCAGCTTATTCAGACTCCACTCTATCCAAGCAAACTCTCAGACTATGTTCTTTGCCATGCAAAAATAAAAGATAACATTTCCTAGCTTCATTCATGGCTTTCCTTTCTACCTATATATGCAACTAAAGCAAACAATCAGAAGCCTATCACTACTTTAACTCTCCTCCTCTCCAACATAGGATCCAGCTGTATTAAGTTCTGAAGACTCCCCCTTAGAACCAAGGGACTTCTTGCCAGTGCTATTAAGATAAGGATCCAGGTCCAAATGTCCACAGTTCTGACAACTGATAAATATCCATAGACCCACAACCACAGACACATAAATATTATCTAGATTTATTCATAAAGACTAGCATCATAAGCAGTGTTTGCTGCAGCTCAGCAAGACTCCCTAGCTGACATACTGATCTATACTTTGATAAAAACCAAAGAATGCCCCAATCCCACGGACACTGAAAACAGCCAAATGTCTTTTTTAGAGGGTCAGACAGCAAGTCACAGCTACCCACTACATCTTTGTTTTACAAGCAGGAAATGATTCAGCTGATTCCACATAGAGATTAATTATTCCAAAACAGGTAGCAGGACCTAACAAATCTTAGCAATACACGGCAGATGTGACCAGACATCACAATGTGTGAAGTGCACCAACATTGTTCACAATGGAGAAGGTAACAATTTTCCAGAAATTTACATTATGTTATTTTTAAAAGAGAGGAAAAAGAGGACGTTCAAGATGCACGTCCTCTAAACCACCTTCTCCCACCTCAGTGTTTACCATTCGTATTAAAAAAAAAAGATAACTCACCATCCTAGTAAACATCTCCAACTCCTGCTATGCCCTCTCCATTCACCCAACACCCAGCTAACTCTCCACAGGAATTTGGCTCCCAAGCACATTAAAAATAAAAGAAAATGCACATACAACCATCACCATCCAGCAAACTTTCTTCCAGTATACACAAAACCAGAAGAGCATAATTAAACACACAGGCACACACGAGGAGGGGCATTAAACCAGTGCATATTATCAGGTTGGTTACAGCTCCCTGGAAGGCCACACAAACACAAAACTAGCCCATAGAAGATTTGGGTAGGCAGTGTTTTTTTCAAATCGATGTCGAGGTTTCGCACTTACCCAGGTCCCTACAGGGGAGCACCACGCTCCAGCGGCGTGGCCAGGAAGCTCTGCCATGCGGCATGCCGGGGCATCACAGCACAGCAGCTGCTGGCAAGCCGCGACTTCGGGAAACCTAAAACAGGAAAAAGTAAGTTTACAGTCAACGTGCCGAAGCCCCTTTTGAAACCAGCACTTAACGGCAGTCCACAGACAGCTGCAGCATTGCCACAGTTTTAAACACTGCAAACAACATATAATCAAGGTTGACTAATCAAAAAACTGTTTGCTAAAATGCAATTAAAGCTGGAAGTATGAGCAATTTAACAGTTATACACACCAGAAAATATTGCAATAATCTCAAAACCAAACATTTCTAACCCCATAGAGATGCCCTGCAAGTCATACAATATGATCAAAGCCTTCTAGTACTTGTTAGCAAACACAATGGGAGCTGTCCTTCAATATTTTGTCACAAGGCAGAGTTGACATATATGCCTGAAGTAATTGCAAACTTTGTGCATTTGTAATGATTTTGTGAGAGACAACCCATGTCTATAATATTTTTCAGCTTTATTTTGCCAATATCCATTTCCAAACTCCACCCAGTTGTATGTTACTTTTAGTCATTTCAAATAAAAGTTTGTATCTAAATACAAGAAGGCCAAAGAGAACGCTAACATGTTTTCAACGATTTGAGAGCAACAGCATGAGTTTAGAAATTAACACAGTGCAATTCAGGTTAAAGTTTGTTACGCCTCAAAACAATGAGCATTGTCAAAAGCGTACCAAACAATTCATTTGGGTCTACTGGAACTCTGAATTATAATCACGCAATTTTCACTTCAATTTACATCTGACAGTGGTTGAAGTGTCATTTCCCAAACTTAAGGCCAATAGACCGTTACCAACCCACAAAACTTTCTGAATATCACCACGTACCCTCTCTTTAAACTTTAAAATGAAAACATTTTTGAGAGCATTGTTGAATAGTAGGGAATCACCAGTGATGAGCTGATCATATCTGAAAACCATTGGTTGCATTAGCATGCCTCGAAGTACTCAAAGAGAAAGCAAAATCTAGGATCTGAGTGTCCTTCAGCAGCACTCCTTGCTCCGGTTTCCCAGCAATACAGAACGGCACTTGGAAGACACTTGTTCATTGCCTCTAACATCTGAGCCGGGAAGCACTAGTGGCATTTTTCAGAACAAGCCCAGACAATCTGCTAATGAGAAAGACAGATTGATTCACGTCTAGGATTTAGAACGTTGATATACTTGAACACATACAGGTAAACGAGCCAGGAGGAATGGGAGCCAGAAAGGACTGCTGGTTTTATTTCTTCCTAATTGAGAATGGCAGCGTTGCCTATTTAAACTAGAATGTAGCCTATATAAACATAACAATTGACATAATGAAAATCTTTTGCAYAGGCTATATTTGAAGAAATTAGGTTAATTTTCACTATGAGGTTTGAAGAGATTTTCTGGTAAAATCTCAGAAAAATAGTCTTTATTTAAACATTGCTATAGTTTGAGAACACAGTTCATTCTTTACACAGAAGAGAAGAGGCTAAATTGCTCAAGCACAAAAGATAACACAAATCAATGACAGAATTGTGCCCAGCAACTCTGTAATAATTGCATACAGAACACAAACATGCTTTGTTGAGAACTTATAATATCTAATCAACAATAATTGTAAATTTTATTTTCCATTTGCAAATTACCAAGGGAGCTAACTAAAGAACAGGGGATGTAAAATAATATTCTAGCTGGGGTTAGTTTGTTAACACATAAGCCTCTACCCACCCCTTCCATAATGCCTGCAAGGCTATTCTAATTCTGAACTTATTTTTAATTGTTTACTTCTCTTTGAAGGTGTTTCAACCACACTGTGAGCAATGCTCTTAGGAATTCTCAGCTCTGTGGTACTTTTCTAAACAGTTATTTTACATCACCTACAAATTTAGATACTGAGATCTAGTTTTTCTGCTCATGTATATCTCTGTTTTTGAAGAAGGTCAATAATTTCAGTAAGTGACATTTGGAAGTTTTAAATCTAGAAAATACTTTTTATAGGTTTGTTGTTTTCTCAGATAACCTTGTTTTGGAGTAGAGATAACCTTATTATCTCTACTCACACTTCTCTACCAGTCCAGTTCCTGACCAGCCCTGTTTAATCACACAGACACACGGGTGAACACAGCAGTTCTCTGCCGTTGACGAAGGATGTTTGCTCAGCACGGAAAATGACCCAGAGGAGCCAGCTTCGCCCCTCCACAGTCCACGTCTCTCCGTTATATGGTTCATCCCTAAGGCAAGTGGATGGGGTAATTCAAATCCCTCTCCAAACTTTCCTCTGCTAACACTTATTTTTCAAATTCACATGTACTTATCTCCATTCTGATTTTCACTACCAACACCTTCCAAAACACTACAGTACTAAAGATGCTGGAAGCAGGCGGCACTGCAGGAGAAAGTGGATGGCAGTCATCTCATGCCAAGCATCCAAAAACCATAGAAATTATTGTTTAAGGGAAAGTTATGACATTGTTCCATGTTGTGCTTTCCTTATGACAGCATTTAGCTACGTTTTGCCAAGTATTAAGGTTCTACAGTGACAAGGACTCTTTGGTAAGAGCACAGGCAGTGCACAGCATAGCAGAAACCTTTTTGCCCCACATTGCAGTAATGAAGGCAGACCTTATTTCAGTGAATGAAAAGYGTTGTCAGTTATATCTGCACACTGACCTATCCAAAACTAACTATAATTTAAAGAGGTAATGATATAAGGGGAAAAACAAATATACTGTCCTGCCATATAAACAAGTATTTTCTATACTGGGCTTCTTCAAGACCAGTGGTAAAGTGAGCCAATACCCTGCTTTTAACAGCCCTGTTGCAAGCACCACACTGAGCTCATTGAAGACGCAGAGACAAAGGAGGAGGAGAAGTTAGAAATTCACTCCATGTCACAGTATTTTGAGAAATAATTTATAGCTGGGATGGAAGGGAAACAATAGTTGTTAAAGAATTAAGCCACAATTGACAAACTTGTTGACCCAAGTAGTCTTCTTGTGTTCAAAGAAAGCATTTTCAGGTTGTTTAAAAAAGTAACATAATGGAAAACAAATGTCTTTTTTTTGAAAACAGCAACTGACAATTTTATACAATAAGGAAACGTTATTATATAGTAACAAGTGCAATATCAGCAATACGCTTTTCCCCTAAAGTTAGCATATTAACACTGACAGAGATTATCTTTGTTCTCTATTAATCTGCATTCTTTACAGATGGCTATTTATAAAAATTAAGCATGAAGCTGAAAGGTTATCTATGGCCATATTAGCAAACATCTGTTTGTGATTCTGATTTCATGTTTGCATGCTATTCTTGGAAAAGCAACCATTTTCAAAAAGTGCCAGATGTGACCAAGTGTTCTTAATCATAAAGTGTTCATTTTAGGAAGATAAAAGTTCAGTGAAAAAGCAGAGCCAGGATGGAAACCATATTCTCTGAAGACAACCAAGCAACTGTCTTATACTGTTGCTGCCCCTGAATACTCCAGGGGAAAAGTGTTTCTGAAGGAGAGGGGGGGAAAAAGAAAAAGAAAAAGAAAAAAAAGCAGTTTATTTAGTATGCCACTACAGATAATTATTCTTCATTTTAAATATGAGACACACAAAGCAATAAACATGAACTCAGTTTTGACTTAAAAGCAGAGATGTTATACATTACATGAAACCAACAGCTTTTTACCATCAATCACACAGTGAGATTTACAGGGTACCCTTTAATCTCAAGTGGCAGGAGGTCAAATAGGATATAAGCAACAAAGTGAATTCAGGGATCTTCACTCACCCCCGAGGTGACCTCACCAAAATTCCACATTATCTGCAACAGCGAAGAAATGGTTACTTTGAGGCTGGGAAGGTGTTTCAGGAAGAAGGTTCTTGAGGGAGGCTATATGAGGAAATTAATGCACACTGAACCAAGAGGGGAGGTTAAATCTTTCTTATAGCCTCGTTATGGTTAACCTAGTTCCTAAAAAAAAAGTTTCTGCACCTTCAAAATATTTGCTCGTTATGTTTGATAACTATGTTCTGTGTGTGAATAAGAGCATACAATACTGTTAAACCAAAAGAAATCTCTAGATAAAGGGTTAATATGCTTTGATTTTGTATTGCAACACAAATGTATACATGTATTCATATAGCTATATACAGATGTATCTTACTCCTCTCTGTTTATAAACTATCACAGACTTTCTTTGCACAGAGAGAGCTTCTGAAGTTAAAGAGAAAAAAACATAAAAATGAAATATCAGAGTGAAAGACTATGAACTGGGCTGCCAGCACTTATTGGCCTCATTTGGGGAATTTCTTACAAACTGTCTTTTTAAATAAAGGTCCTGAAAAAAAGTAATATACGGTAGTTCAGAATACCTCTGCTAGGTTTAAAAATTATTCTTCTGGTGAASCACTTGTGCAAAATTCTTCAGGGAGCAACACACTTCACTTACGTCCCTAATAAATTTTCAGAGGAACACAATACCATGTAAAGATTCAAGGACATTTATTGAAGTAGCTCAGCTTATTTCTCAAATATTGCATAACAAGAAAATGATGCACTCCCCATCTTATCTTCTGCCTGCAGTTCTTCTAATTTTTTTTTTAATTAGTTCATAGATTTAATTTAATCCCAAACTGGATAGATGGCAACTCTCATAACATTTAAAGTAATACTATAAGGGACAATCACCGACCTGCATTATTTATTGATGCTACTCATACAACCTTTTATGTGAGGAACAGTGATTATCACAAATCCCAAGTACTGAAAAGTCAGAAATTACCTCCTTACCTGAAATTGTTTGGTCTGGAAAACTATTTTTTTTTTAATGTAATCTATCCAAATCTAAATTTAAACATTTTCATGTTCTAATGGCTGGGGCATTCACCAAATACATGATTCATATTTTGAATATTTTTCTATTGGAAAAAATATTTCTTAAATAAAAATGAAAATTCTCATATGACATGGCTCTTAGAGCTAGAGCTTCACAACTTAAAATGTTAAAAACCTCATAACAACACTGAGTTAGAATCCTGTAGTATGGATCTCCTTTGGAATTTTTAAAATTGAACTAGACAAAAAAAAAAAAAGATGGCCACATTCTTCAGATTATTTTATACATTTCCTATTACTCTCTCACTGCATATCCCATTCCTCTTGAAAACACTCACCTTCTGATGTACTTGGAATCTAGAAGCTTTCTGACCCAAACATTTATCAAATTACTGTTTTTCTCCTACATGATTAACACACCAGTCTTTTGGTAGGAACCAGAGATCCCAATAATCTCATAGTTGCTTATGTCGTCTAACTCCTTGATATGGGAAACAAATATACAGATAGGGAAAACGGAAGATTAATTTTAAATAAGAAAATTTCGACACTGATGTATGCTCAAGATTTTGGGGCACATCAAGAAAATGCAAAAAAAAAATAGAAATATGGCTATTCAAAAATTACTAGGAATTTTGCATTGAAAACATTAACATATTTTGAAGTTTTGTTTTTAAGAAAAGTAAAATTCAGCTTCTTTTCATAAAGTTACTTTCCCTCTGCCAAGGCAGTGCCAGTATGTGTTCCTAAATGAGATGACAGCAAAGAATGAAGCGAACAGCATGAGCCAGAAAAACTAAACATTAATTTAACAGTGACTAAATAGATTATCAATTAAATTCCAAATTTTTAAACTCCTTTGCACACCTCAAACAATATGAACCACCCTGTACTTTTACCACTCAGCAATGTTTCACACACTTTGCTTTTTAATCTCTTGCCCCATTAGTTCACGCATGTTTTTAGACCCAGTTTAAGGCTCCCAGAAGGGACCATACGACCCCCCAGGGAAGCCCCTCGGAGACACGGGGGTTTGGCTCGCTCCAGCAGGGAGAGGAGCCCCAGGGCTCGCAGGAAGCCCCTCCGAGGTGCTGCCCATTGCCCCAGCTAACGGCTCCTGCTCTTCTATTCTGGGCGCTAGAAAAGGATCTTGGTTTGGATATTTATTTTAGCTTTTGGGTACCAGAAAAGATTTCTCCCCCACCAATACAATGGGCAGGGTAAAATGTGTATTTTTTTCCCCTCTTTGCCTTCTCCTTAAGAGGCATGAGAATTCACACGGGGGGTTAATGTCGCAAAAAAATGCAACCAAATACACAAGAAGTAGGTCTGAGAGCTCCCTGGCATGCAGGAGGCTCTTCTGAGGGAGGAATTGTGGCACATGAAGCTTAATTTAATTAAACATCCCTCCCATCAATGGGCCAACCTGAAGTCATGCCTGCAGCCACAAAATGAAATTCAAAGCTCTCCTTAAGCTACCTACACTGGAGAACTGACCTGGCAACAACTCAAGGGCTTTTCCTGGGACAAACAAGGACGATGATAAGATAGAGAAATGTAGAAACAAATATGGCAGCACTAAAGCAAAGACAGACAGAGAAATAGAAACATCAGAGGTCATCCATTTAACAAAAAAAAAAAAACAGTCATACCTGAAATCCTTCCAAGTCTCTTCAGCAACAATGTGTGGTTTTGTAAACAAAAGTAGCTCTTAACATACCTTCCCACTTGAAATGGATTCCTCCATATGGAAGAGTAAAGCAGACTGGCTTGATTTTTGGATATAAGATGGCATCCAACTGCTGTTCCTTATACACTTCTGCACCCTTAACATCATTTCAGGCATGAGCAGAAGGACCCTACACACCAGGCAGAGGTGCGAGTATCACATGCGCACACTCATGCACACAGAAGTGGCACATATTAGCTACCATTTTATTATATTAGCACACAAACATCTGCATTTCTCTATGGTGCTTTGAAATTAGAAAAATGCCTGAAAAAGAACTGCTTTCAACAATCATATAAGCTCTAGAGCTGTTACAACTCATCCATTTTATGTCTTCGTTATTCCTTAAAATTCTCCTCGATAAAAGAGTACCTTCACTAAAGTCATCTTTCATAGGAAATCAAAGCAGGAAGATAAACAAGTCCAAAACTAGGGTCCCCCTCCTCAGCCTTTCAGAGAAAAAAAAATGCATGAAGACTTATTTTTTTCCATTCAGGATTGTTTCTGCCTAGCATATTGCACTGATAAGGAGAAAGAATAAATGAAGCTAGTGTTTAAAATATTTACATTACTGTATTTCATATCTGATATCTTAATAATCTTCAGCTTACTCAGTGCCCTTTACAGATATTTGTTCAGAATTTTTAAAATGTCAACCATAAAAATAGAACTAGTTAGAAAAAGTAAAATTTTATCATTCATTAAAAGAAATCTGAGATATGCCGGCAGACTGCACAAGAAAGAGCCTCTTGTTCTTGCCCTGCACACAATGCCGCACATAACCTTTCAGATTCTGCTGGATGAACAAAATAGCATTGATCCCAGAGCACTGCAAAACCAGGCCTCGCAAATAAGAGAGTGAAGCTACAGATGTCCTGCAAAGGACAAATCCTGCCTTGCACACTCAGCCAAGCTGGTGAGGGATGTGGTGGGGAACAGGACGTCTCCCTACCGTCCCACGCTCAATGGGAGAGAGGCCCCCGCAAGTCACGCTGAGCTCACTGTGCTCCCTCCTGTGGTGGCACAAGGATTTTAGCAGCAGCAGAGCATACTTAAATTTAGTTTTCTTACTACATAAATTCTTACTTTAAAGGAGCACAAGATGCAAAACTCTTCCCCATGCAATAGATCTCAAGGTCCAGCTTCGATTTAATCCTACGCCCCTCAGCGCTGCAGAAGTGTGCTGTTTGTCTTCTAAGTCCTCCTGCAACCACAATGAATTTGGGCAGGATTTGCTCCTTCAGAAGCAAAGAAATTTAAAACAATTCATTGCTTTGCTGGATGCTAGTGAATGGTCTAATTTATTGTGAATGATATAAAGCATTCAGAGGTCTGTTCTTTATTGAGCGATCCAGAGACCAAGTTCTGTGCCAGACATCATAAGGAGAATCCCATAAAAGAATTGGTTACAAGACTTGCGTTATCAAATTACAAAAGTACAGTAGTAATAAGATCTTAATGTCTACCCATGGAGATATTTTACACTTGGTTTAAAAAAAAAAAAAAAGGAAAAATCAGTAAATCTGGACCTACAAATAACCAAAAAAGGCACAATGACATTTGCCAGGTAGACACGTAAGAAACATTTCTCATATGTAAGAGATGCACATTTTAACTTAAAACAGAATTAATGTTTGCTGCATAATTTGAAAACTCTTAGATGGTCATATTGTGTTTGCAGTAAGAACCTCAGAAACTAATAAATTGTCATAGGCTGTTAGACTACTAAAACAGTACAACTACAGTCAAATAATTCCAGTACATGCTGCTCCTCTGATAACATTAAAATAAACATTGAAAGGAAGAATCTCCAACATCTAGGCTTTGTCTGCCTCTGAATTTTTGCCCTTTTCCATCACTGAGCTCTATCCACTAGAGCAGCAAGAGAAGTGCAGACACGAGGCAGCGTGCAACCGCTGGCTTTTCAACAGCTTCATCGTTTACCTGCTTTGAGATAGTTAATGATGCTTATTAGAATGCTGACAGCTGATGTTTCCACCGTTAATACCATTAGTGAAAACTGCAGCAGTGAGAAACTGAATAACAACATAGATAAAGCCTGGGAGACTGGCACTTGTTGGTCTATTTTTCTCATTGTTGTCACCAAAATGAGAAAAGAAAGAGCTTTGTGCTTTTTCCAACCCCATGAATCTTGAAATCTGTTCATCCAACTGCAGAGTTTCAACAGAAGGCATGTACATGGCCCTCTGCAACTTAGTGGCCGAGATCCTAGGAAGTAGGAGACAAGGGCTTAAACCTACCTAGCTGATGTATTTCCCATTTTCAAACCAAGTGAACTGAACACAGTTGTCACACAGAAAAAGTGAATATTACCACCATTAATTATGCTTTCCTCTGGTCTTGTTAGAAAAGGAAAGAACAAGCCACACACTTCTTTGCAAGGATAGTGGAGGACACTGGAGGAGACAAAGCTGGAAGCCAAGCGGAAAGAAGCACAGGCCAATAGACCAAACAGAAATGTGAACATATTTGCATGCTTACACCTTCAACCCTGGCATATTCTTAGGAGGACTAACCAATTTTGCATCATCACTTGGCATGCTAACACTTGCTAACATTGTCTAAGCTAGACTGCTGGAGGTGCAAACTATCCCCTGAAAAGTAGTATTACTCTAAATCACCACTCACATGACACCTACTGCATAAGAACTGCTAGTCCATTTGAAGGCAACAACATACAAGTTACACTTAAAACACTCCTGCAAGTGCTTCCAACTAAGCTGCTTGTATTTGACCTAAAATGACCTGAAAAATTCATAATCAGGTACCATGTTTCAAATGAGCAGAGGTAAGTTAACAGCTAACCCTTGGCTTTTCTGGATGCACAACATGAAGTGACAAAGTTTTGGGACTAGGTCCTGGTCTTGGCCTCACATAATACTTTACAAATGCTAGACTTTGGACTTCTCACACACCAGAATACTTGGCATTACCTCAAATGCCTAAGCTCCATGAAGACAGATTATTAAACATAACCCCGCACTCAGCATTTCCAAACTTTGTGCCTCCTCCCACAAGAAGGGGGAATTGTAGCATGTTTTCTGAGGCACTCGGCTTCTCTGTATACAAAAGAAACAGTCCAAACCCTCAACTGAAACACCTAAGTCAGGGACTTGTCTCTCTTCTTCTAAAGTTAAATTGCAAAAACCCCGGTTAGGTGTTACAAACAATGAAGGCAAGATCTAACACAGAAGCATAGACCGGCCACACAGCTTGGAAAGAACCCGTGAATTTTTGCACCATGAGGACAGTCAGGCTGTGGCACAGGTTGCTCTGGGAGGTTGTGCAGTCTTTGTCCTCGGAAGTTTTCAAGACACGGCTGGATGACGCCCTGAACAATCTGGTCTGACCTCATAGCTGACCCTGCTTTGAGCAGGAGGTTGGACTAGAGACCTCCTGAGGTCCCTTCCGGCCCTACAAATTTCTACATGCCTCAATATGTAGTGCAATTGGATCTTGATGCTATTTTAGCCTCTGGAAGATACTATTATGGAGTTATTAAACACAGATTAATAAGAGCTGATTCCATGAATAAAACTTTGTAATTTCCCATTTTTTCCAAAGTTCCAATTTCGCCCAAAATATTCTTTATTACTGGGAGGAGTAAAGCAAATAACTCTGAAAGCAAGTATCAGCTGGATACTGCTATTCATTGGTATGAGTCTTACTAAATGAAAACTGAATAGGATGAAGCAAGATGCTTGAAAAATAATTTATGTATAAAATATGCCTTGTCTTCATCCAGCTTTTGCCTAACCCCAAATAAAATAATGAACTGTTCCTACTGGAAACCAACCAGATAATAGACCACAACTTTTTTCTTTTCTTTTCAAGAGCAGAAAAACATTTTTGTTTGCAAAAATCATGAAACTATGGATGAGATTTCATGATTTTATGATAAACATTAACTTTTCTAAATAAAAAAAAGACTGCATTCATTTGAAGTCTCATATTAGGGAAACAATGTTGCCTTTATATGGATATCTATTACATCCTAGCTGAATTTCAATAATCAATTGTAATTCAGCACCATATCATCTATTTATATCCGCTGCTCTCAGCCAACTGCAAATTGCTGCATGCTCTTGAAAAGTTTGGCCAGGATTTCAGCATAGTTGGCAAATGCAAGCTGGCAAGGTCTTAGCCAATTAAATCTTTATAATGACTATACCGCCACATACAAGACTGCTAGAAACAGGACTGGACAAAGTAAAAATCTTACATTCATGCCTATTATACATGACTCCTTCACGCTCTCTCCAGTTCTGCTCCATTGATACTGCAGTAGCATACTGCGACTATCCTAGCAGTCTTTACACTGAATGAGATGTTTAATAAGCACTAGCTCCACATTCCAATTAGTGTTAAAAGAGGATTATCCATATTAAAATATTATTTATAAGAACAAGTGTTACAAAGGAAAGCATGTCCTCACTAGATGCATGAATGTTCAGCTGAAGTGCTAATTACATACTCCATGACTAAGTAACAAATACATATAATCCATCCTTAAGGATTCCAAAAGATGGATAATTCTACAAAACTTTTTCCAAGAAGCATTTCCAAGTAGCATCCATAGATAGTCACAGCAATAATGGATAGAAAGTCTTTCCTAATCACAGATTTTAGACTCTTGCCAGACAGAATGCAGAGTTTCCAAGATAGGAAGGACTCACCATTATTAAAGCAATACTCATTCAGTCTTAACTATCTTAACAGCGCATGTTCTGTTTTACGTGGTCCCAAGGGAATCCTGTCGCTTTTCCCATGTAGTTCCCTGTAGTTTTTTGGAATCCCCCTATCCAACAGCAACATAACACTGAATTACAATATGCTTATAGAATGTTCTATTTCTGCAGAGTAACTGTTTTTATTATTTTGTGCAAAACTTCAGGAAGAAGTTTGAAAATCAGCAAACAGCATGTCAATGATTAAAAAAAAAAACTGCTACATTTCACTTTCAAGAACATTCCTAGGCCAAGATGCTATACACAATTCATAAGTTTCTAGAACATTTATCAAGTACATAATTATAAGTAGTCTTGCATATTATGCTGTATATTATACCTGAATTATGCAGCAAGACTTATGATCTATGCAACATAGTTTCAGGGATTCTAAGGAAAGTAAGGAATTATGTAGCAATGTTAGTCATGCAGTAACTCATTTCACAACCTGCAAGGTTTTGGAAATTCTAAGAACACATCACAAATTGAAAATAAGTAAATAAATACATATTTTGTTTGTTCCACAGCAGATCACATCATCTCCTGAGACTTGCGCTAGAGAGGCCTGTTTGAACTGTGAATCCAGACACAGGAACTGAAGGAAAGAGTACACACAGGCTGGGATTGCGCTGATGTCACACCTGGAGAGGAAAGAAAAGGAGGAGAAGGTGTCCAGGACTCCCAAACCCATCAAGAATAATGTTCGATTCTTCCAGGGTTAAGGGGTCCAATAACCAGTCGCACAAACTCACAGCGTAGGAGAAGAATGCTTCGCTCACGTGGCATGTCCCAAAAAGTGAAGAAAAGATTGGCTTGGCAAGCTGCTGAGCTCCACAGCTGTCACTTCAGCCCCACCGGTTACTGCCACTGAGCGCGGAGCCAGGGCGCCGGGCACCTCCAGCCCCGCAGCCTCCACCTGCAAATGGTCTCTCTCGAGACACCTCCTGCCCTGCCCTTATAAAGGAAATGAGCACGAGCGTAAGCACGAGAAACACCAAAACCCTAGCTAGGGGTAAAGATCACCAGAAAACAGGATGAAAAATGGTAAGCATCAGATAGACGTGCTGAAAAGTAAAGCGCCAACTTTTGTTAGCTTGTGCAACACAGATGTATACAGCAACTTAGCAACACACAAAAACAGTCTCATCAGTCATGGGGTCTTAAGTTGCATTCTTCATTAAGTACTCACCCGCAACCACAAAGCTTGCATGACCCCTCTAAAACTCACCTCAGAGAAACCCAGATGCTTGTTAGCAACACCACTAGCAGTCGTCACTCCAAGCCCATGCCCGCTGCTCTTGTGCCTTTTTTGACACCCAGTTATTTCACTTAGCACAATCAAATCCCCTATTCCAATAATGCTGACACTGTAAAACACAACCTCAACATCCACATTATGTCACACAACACAATAAGGAATAGTAAGAGCATGTCATTACTCCCAATTTTCTCTGTACAACGAGATCTTGTGCGTCMGCAGTGGCCAAAAGCCCCACTCTGAACTCCAGCAGAGCTGTACTGGCAAACCTGGCCAGAGGAATGGCACTGCACAGGCATATTCTTCACAAAGCTTTAGGAAGGCAATATTTTTAGCCTGTTGCCTACAAATGATCCCCAACTTTCAGGGTCAAAAGACACCCTTTGAGAGCCAGGATTTTATCATGAAAGTCAAGAAAAAAACTCCTGCTGGCGTCAGCATGGACACCATTTCACATCTCACCCTCTCAAAGAAGGCGTAGAGAAGTAACAGCTGCCCCTCCATCTTGTTAGAGCTACAAACTGATTTTAGTCTATACTGTAAAAAAAAAAAACAAAAAAACAAGAAAACAAGAAAACAAGCTCTGCTTTAGAAATGAGACAGTTTGGGCCTAATGTAAAAGATACAAAACTCTAAAGAAGAAAGACAGAGACATAAAGGAAAGAAATACATGGTACCAAATACAAAAGCTACACTGTATGGAAGGAGAAAAAAAGAAATCACCAATACCTATGGCCTGCAAGATTTTACAGGCTTACTGACCTTTAAACTCCACAACAAACCCTGTCAAGTGATTCAGAGAAATTCCAGGGGCTCCAGGAAGCATTTTCTGAGAGGTTTTCAATGGGGAGCCAAAGGAGGATTTGCTCCCCCCCACCCAAACTGGGGTAAGAGAGAGAACAGCAGATCATGTTAATATCTCCTTCAAAAAAGCCCAATATTACTCAGGTGGAATAAAAAAATTCCAAGATGCTGCAAATATTAAGCTACTTTTTAAGAACCTTCTTCCCCTTCCTACCTCTGTGTTCACCTACATTTAGTGTTGCCAAAGAGACAATTTTATATTTGTTCTAATTATAACAGTGAATTTTTCCCTAACATATTTTGGGAGGCAGAAGGGCTTGAACTCCTATCATTACGGAATATTTTTGTCAGTACCACTGCACCATCCCAATTCATTCTGTCACTATTTCTTCTCCTGGCATTGCCCAGGATACTAGCACAAATAAGATTACTATCCAAAATATTTTCCTTGAATCTTCATATGCATGTTTGGAGTTATTTCATTTCATGGCGGCTTGGATAACTATCATTCTATTATTTAAGAAATTCTGAGGCAAAGCATTTAAGAATATAGTCAATTCCAACTTACCTTAGGTAGAAGAAGCAATATTACTCAAATGAGTCCAAAGAAAAGGGGAAAAAAACCCACAGGAGCAGTTTTATATATATAAACTACATAAACAAGTTCCCAGTCATCTTTAGCAAAACTAAATCTACAAACCCAAGCCTATGGAGACTTACAGATAAACTTAACATTAAACATCTGTGCAGGCCTTCACCGGATGAAGACCTACGACATCGCCTTTTTCAGTAAGAAGGATTAAGATATCTGGTGTGACATGAGAATATTCCTTTGCATCACAGTACAACACATTCAAGGAAAAGCAATTTATTTTCTGCATAATTACGAAATCACTGACACCTGCTGGAAAATGATGTTTTGGAGGAGACCCAAAGTCCCAGACGACTGCAATGGATTGGAAAGGCTTTCACTACCAGGTCACTGATTTAAATTCCCGTAAAGCTATTTAGGATAGAAAGCAGTTACCACCCAATGGCTCTTTGAAAGCTCAAGTTGACAATTTTGGTGTCATTTCCAGGAAGCAAACATGTAAAGATACCATAACAAACAGCAGTCACATGGACTACTTTAGCAGAAAAGCCCAGGACCGAGTTAGAGCAGAAAATTAATTAATCAGTTATCAGAACTGGATTAAGATAAACAAACGGTCTGTAACACATTTCCTCTCTGCAGGCTTAAGTCCAACACAACAGCAATGCCAAATACAGGAACAGCATAAGAAATAGTAAGGAAAAATAACCTTTCATCCATCATCAGATTGTTAACTTATTACAGTTTGATATAAGTGATAAGTCAAATAGAATTTTTTTTCCTTTTATTCTGCCTGCTAACATTAGTTCCATTCCACTTTCTTCTCCAGTTATTTCCTCAATTTCCTCCCTTTTAGCTTTGACTTCTGCATCTTGCTTCACCATGTTGTCCTTCCTCAGTTCCCCACCTATAGTCTATTTTCACCTCATTGCTTTCTTCAGTGCTTGTAATTTAATTTCTGTAAGTAAGTCCTCTGCAAACATTAACTGATTAATCAAGAAAATTATTAAAGATAACTTACTTTTAGAAGTTTTTGTACATATGAAAAAAACTGTCAGTACTTAGACTACTCAGAATATGGCTAAATTTTTCCAGATGCCTGCAAAATCCCAAGTAAAATAGAGATACAATAGAATATCAAAAAAATAAAGAAAAGAAAAAGAGAAATAAAAATAAAATTCAACCATGGCCAGGAGTTAGAACAAGAAACAGAACTAGATATCCTTGTTTCCAACTGAAGGACAGAAGAGATTTAAAATCATTAATGGTTGCCTTTTTCTTACAGCAAGAGGTCATGGCAAATGTCAAACAAGACAGCAGTTCTATTAAGGGCAACCTTGCAAAATCCACATTATTATCAACAGCAGCCTAAACATCTTCCTCGCCCCAMCACAACCACTACCCAGGCAGTAGCTGTTACATAAGACACCAACCTTTAGAACTGCCAAGCTYTAACCTTCAACGAAGAGAAACGAATTTATTTTCTGAAGAAACCTTTCCACCATACCTAAGCATTTCCCAGCTTCTTTAGAAATATGTAAGAAAAAGGCAAGCCAACTTTTTCACCTCTTCCARTTGCCTAAACCCAAAGCTAAACCTATATACATATGACATAACAGCACAGTAATTCATCACAAAACAATAAACAGGAGATTATTATTTTGAATAGAGAAAGTAGGTAGATAGAGTTAGCTATTCAAAATCTGTATCTATTTTCAAAGAAAAAATGGTGAATACAAAGGCAAAGCTTTTTATAAAAAATGACATCTGCTGGAAAAATAGCTAAACAGAGTAGTTTTCTTCAATGACAGTTTTATTGTGGTATGTTGAACGCTATAGAAAATATAGCCAGTCTAAACTATAGTAAATTGTCAAAACAGTTTTAAAATACTTCATCTGCCGTACAGAAAAAGCAGTGTATAGTTCCAGGCATGGTATCCACTAAAGATACTCAGTACTAAACCTTCTCCTCTAATTCTGCAATGATCTGTGGATAAAGTTTGTCTAAAATCCACCAGCCTGAACTATGACAGTACATAAAAACTTCAGGCCTAGGCACGTCAGTCAGAGCTCCAGGAACACGTAATACAGAGTCAGAGCTAGCAYTGGGCTGATTCAGAAACACTCATACGCTATTAGCACTGTATACTGTACAGGGTACATACAACAGGACCTACTGTGTGCATAAAACTTCCTATATGCATTACTGTGGGTGTTAATCAAAGCCTACATTAAGAATTGGAGATTAGGTTATATTTCCTTGGTTAACATAGAGTTAAGAAAAAAAAGTTTCATTTTGGCAAAGATCTTCTGGCTCTATCACTATATAAAAATGTAATTCTTAGAGAACCAGATAATTGTTCATAGACTTCCACACACAGCATACTCACTGTAGTTTGCTTTACACCGTTCACAAGGTCAGAAGAAAAAAAAAAGGGGCAAATAAAATTTTGATTTTGGTCTCTAACTTACAAAAAGCCAGTTTATTAAAAAGGCTCTAAGTTAACAAACAGCATCTTGATGTTTGATGTCGTGCAACATTTTGTCTAGTAGTCTACTTCTTCCACAGTAACAACGAGCTACTTCCCACGTAGCCTGTATAACCTGAAACATGCAAATAATCGCTCGGTGATTGCTCTGGGCAGTATGCAACGCTCTCCTGCAGAGCTCCAAACAAGTATTTTGAAGGTATCAAGGCAGAGGAAGAACATGAAATGAAGATGAGCTAAAAATGACTGGTTTTAAACAGCAGCACAGAAATAAAGCACTAAACATGAAATTTAAATATTCTGAAAAACTTACATCACCATACTCACCAATACTGCATTCAGCAGCTGAACTTTGCTGAACACTGACAAGCCAAATCCTCCTACCCTTGAAATTAACAATAGTTTTGCTTTAGCTCCAGAAGCAGCAGAAGTTGGCCCTTTGCAGACAGCAGAGCACATCTCAGGGCACACAGATGGGCAGAGTCACACACAGAGTACCCCACCGAGCATTTTCCACCCTCAAGCACTACAGGCAAAGCAGTCAAGTCTTGGGGACATTGCATTTTAGGAGCATGGAGAAGGACTTGCTTTCTATCCTTAAGGCTCTAAATAAAAAGCTTCCAATTCAATTTGCGCATTCTTAAGTGATTTTTTTTTTCTTAAGAACACAATAGTTCTGTTGTAGAAAGCTTCTGACTAGAGTCAATACCTGAAACACAATTCTCCACAAATATTTGGGGGGGGGGGATCATTTTAGTGGTACTCCATGCTTATAAGCAAGTAACGTACAAGTTTGACATATTTATAAGCTTACTGACATACACAGGTACCTGAAGAGACAGCCATACCGAAGGATGCTCTATTACGGGACTATGCTGAACTGACCCGGTAAACGGCGCGGCTGGTGGCGCTCCCGGGGAGCTGCCGGAGCCTCCCCCCGCGGGGCACCGCGGCCCCGGCCCGCCGCTCCCTCGGGTGCCCTCCGCTTCCCCAGCTTCGCCGGCCGGCCCGGGAGGCGGCGGCGGCGCCGTCGGGGGGCAGCGGAGGGCTCAGCGCCCCCAGCGCCCTCC
>NW_020448553.1:35409-114406 GCF_003343035.1 Apteryx rowi
CGGAGGCTCGTCCCGCCGGGACGGGGCGGCCCCTGCCCTGGGGGTGCGCCGGGGTGGGGGGAGGCAGGGTGGGAACTAACGACCTCTCCGGTCTCGGGGGCCCGGGCGCCCGGAGCCCCTCCGCGGGGTGCGGAGGCAGCACGGCGCCGCTGCGCGCACGCCGGCGGGCCGCCCCCCGGGACCCTTTCCCCGAGGCTGCCGCTTGCCTGCGGCTGCTGGGTAGGGATTGCCCCCGTGCTGTCAATCACCTCCTCGGTAAGGGACTATAAATATTTATTAGGCATCCTAATAGCTGCATCAAGCTAAGCAGACTACTTTATTCGTGTCGCTTCTGTGACTCAGACCTCCCAAACCAGTTATCCGCGGGCTTGATTGGAAGACGCACTGCCCCGCAGGCTCCGCACGGGTGCAGGGGTCTCTGCTCGGATCAGGTGAAGAGTTTAACTAGGAGGCATCAGTGTGCGCCCCAGCAGCTGCAATGCTGCTCTGTCCTTGCTAAGGGCAGCTTGGTGTTTCCTGGCTTGGAGGGTTTCTAAGAGAATGTATCCCACAGCATGGAGGCGACTGTTTTCTGTGGAACCACATCTCTAAACCCGTTTGGACAATCTGGGCTTTTATGCACTAATCCAGTTCTGAAAAAATATCTTAAGTGAGAATCTGAATGCACGAGGAGCTCTGGAATAAGAAGCTAATTCTGCATGCAGTTGTACTGTGTAATCCCTCTGGAAAAGGAGGATAAGAAATGATAGAAACTTTATACAACTCCACCTGTGTTTGAAATAAAACAGGGTTTCAAGCTGGAAAAAATGTGTATGAATGGAATGTAGTAAGTTCATCTCATTCCCTTCTTCTCCCTACAAAAATGGCTCTTGATGCTGGGTGGCGTAGGACCASACTGATAGGAATTCCCCAAGCTTGCAAGACTTCCTGCAACAACTGCCACCTTTGTAAATTTTGCTTATYTGAGAAATTTTAAAGGTAACAGTGAGAAAGGTCAAGACAGGCAGCACCTAAAACCCCTGATTACAAAAACACAAGCTTGCCTTGGTTTATTTTGAGGCAGGGGTTGGTTTTAATTTACAGGTGGTGTTCTCAGACAGTCAAGCTAGAAATGCGATTTTGGTTTCTGCTTTTCTACCCCTGGTGTTCCCAACCCGCTGATACTTGTGCCTGGAAACTGAACACTCTGAACTTGACTTTTCTGTCTTGAAGCACACAGCTTTGTGTGCATAGTGGGCTGGAAAAAAAGCAGCATCTATGAAGCTGAAAAATCACACTTAAACAGGAGTTAGAGCTGCAAAAGAACATTGTTGATCTGTATTTTTCCAAACTTCATACTTGCTAATATAAATAAATAACAAATTGGCAGTTTGCCCATCTCTCTGAGGTTTAACAGTAGCTGCTTTAGAGGGAGATCCTATTACCAGGACTTCAGTTTTGCTAAGATACACTGCTTTTGTGACTAGGGTAAGAGGTATTATTATTATTTGTATTACAGCAATGCACAGAGGCTGAACTGAGACTTGGCTGGGCTTTCCACTGGCCGTACACATACGGAGAGAATGCCCGTCTTGAAGATTTACAGTCCAGTCTAAACAGATAAGACAGGCAAGAAATGGCTGGGGAAACAGGAGCACAGAAAGGTGAAATAATTTGCCCCAGACCATGCAGAAAGTCTGTAACTTCTCTGGAAACAGAACTGGTGTCTCCGATTCAGCAACCCGTTCAACAGGTTCCAGCCTTGCCAAGCACTGCCTGAAACGAGGAACTCGGCACAGTCCTGAAAATCTAATGTACAAACTGCGTTTTTAGTAAGTTGTTTACGGTGCATTTATGTATTGAGCTTTTGTTCTTCTCAGCAGTGCTAAGCACTAGCAGCAAGAGGTGTTCAGTAAAATTTTGAGATAGTGCTCTAAGGCAAATTTTAGTCAAGTTATTTCAATGGAGTTTTGCCATTTCTTGACAAATTTGCCCCTTCCTTGCTAAATTGCAAAATTAATGACTTCACATTGGGTTTCCCAAGCATTAGTGAAAATTATTGTGCCTCCACTGAAGATACTTGTGAAAGGAATAATTTTTGAATGACATTTGACTTTACATGGCCAATACCTTCAGAAATAGAAGTGTGTATCTTTCTGTAATATATGCCTCTGTGTAAAATACAATACCTGCACTAATGGTAAATGGTAGCTTAGTTTGATCATACTGTTAACTGCATTTTTCCAGCTTTGAATTTTTCACTTAAAGTAAGGACTTATTACCATTACTTGTAATGCCTCTAGGGCCTTAAGTTTCTATAGCAGAGTGTGCTTTTATACAGCTAACAAGATGATGATTACTCTGAACAGGGGTAACCTTATAAGACACTTGTGTAATGAATACAAGCATAATATTAACACTTGCATTACAATAAACCTCGAAAAACACCTTCTTATTTAAAAATGTTTAGGATGGTTTCATTCGAAAACAGATGATCTATCTCAGCTTTTTGAAAGGAAGCTATTCAGTCCGAGACCAAATCTGTATCATTTCTTTCCAGAAAGGAAATAAGGAAGCTGTGAGCAAGTGAAGATACTGTCCTAGTAGCATCCACTGCTGCAGAGGTCTCACTCGTGAAGAGCTGCTGCTTCAGAGATGCTCAGCACCACCGAGGTCCTGAGTGATCTCTGCTCTCACTGACACCAGTGGAGCCAAGGTCTCTCATCTCCCACAGGGAACGTCCCGAGCCTGACAGAACTGGGGGACGTAAGGTGATCTGTGCAGGGCAGATTACCTTGTTTTATAAGAAAATCCCGCTGATACCAGTGAAGTTTAATATGGGCCCAAGAGTCTATCAATGTTGGAGGCCCAAAGCCTCATAAATGCATACTTGCAGCAATTTATTTACACCAGTGGAAACTGCACTGAAGAAATCCTGCTTGGGGTTATTTCAGGTCTGTTATTAATCAGTTTAAGAAGACCTGAAAAAAAGTATATATACACAGTCTTTTGCACAAGCATAACTAAATTCTTGTAAATTAATATCTTACATGAAAATAGTGCATTTCCATCTGCAAACAAGTACTAATTTTGCAGGTACTTGTACTCCTGCTGAAGTAAGCAACAGTGCGCCCACCATTTTCTCTTCTAGAGGCAGAATTAGGGCCTTAAAGTTGCTCAAAGATGTTCTACCCTGTTCAGTGAGATTTTCCAGCAGGAATCCCTTTTCAATACTCATTTAATTTCATTCATTACATTTCATGTGAAGGTAAGTATCTTTGCTAGCTGTTATATACAAGTTCTGTAACTGCTACAAATGGCAAGATATCAATATGCAGTTCCTCACAAGTTGAAAGCAGTAAGCAAAATGTGGAGTCAGCTGGAGATACTCCATCTTGAGGTGAAGATCCACATCGAAATACTTTGTATTGTGATGGGATCCTTCTGCGGATGTGTTATGCTTCAGTAAGTATTCCATTTATAAGAAACTTCTAGTTCTCAATTGGACCATGAGAAATGAAGGAAATGGTTGTAGATGTGATATCCATAAAACTTTTACATTCATTGATTTTATTGCTCTATTGTCTTTCTGAGGCAAACATGAGGCTGCTTTGAGTTATCATTACATCTAAAATTGTTCAGCCTAAATACAACATGCCTAAATAACCCCTTTTGTTTTCCAAAGTTCACAGTAGAGATTGGAAGTATTTATATATATATATGTATGTATGTATCTCAAATAGCTGATGACCTTACGAAAGGTGAGAAAAGTCTGATGCAACATTTTCTTTCTTTCCTTCTTCTGTCTGCTCCCTACCTTTTGTTCTTCTAAAAAGGAATGTCTAACTTTTGTGAATGGGAACCAAGTACATGTTTGCTTTATTTCTGGATCTGTGCAGTGATGTTCACTCTGTGCAATGAAGTATTTTAAGATACCTGAATTGATTAAATATAGTATTGCACTGCTGCAGAATTACTTAGCAAAGGCGCAGTTCCCAGAAAGCACCATTCACAGCAACACAGAACCACTGCAACAGAACTAAAACCCTGGGGAGGCTGCGAACTTGCAGTTCAGATTCTAAGCCAAATTCATCCCTCTTGTAGCACAACCTGGCATCCACGTCAAWGAGGAATTAATTTAGTCTTTGCATTTTCTGTGGCTATAACGTGCATTTGTTTTCATTTCTTTCTTGTGGAATTATCTTTAGACTTTATTTATTTACATTTTACTGGATTTAATCCAGATCTCCAAGCAGGGAGCTCTGCAGAAAAACTGTCCTTCAGAACTTTCTGCATTTAAAAAGAAAGGAATAATGCAAAAACCCTATGTCATTCTGGCAACATTCTCCCCCTCTTGGAGCACACAATCCTCATTAAAACTTCTAACAGCAGGAAAAAAAGTTTTATTAAAAAATGAAAGAATAAAAACAAATCATTTGTATATCAAAGAGTATCACTGGGTTTTGTGATAGAATGTAGCAGTGCACTCATGGTTTGGCAATGAATATAAGGCAATAATGTCACCATTTTAAGAATATGATATAACTTTTCTTATGTTGTAAGCACCTTGGATTAATAATTCTTAAAATAATCTAATTTCCTGTTATAGTATTTTTTTTGATTCTAATATGCTCTATCTGGACAATGAAACTTAGTAGTATTTTAATGGTAACATATAGAGCAGCAAAAAAAGTTGGTTTTTGTTTTATTAAAGTTTGYTTTACTAAGCAGTTTTTAAAAGTTCTGAATTATTTCAAATCTTAGAGATGTCAGGAAATTGAGCTSTCTTACCCTTTCATGGTTTAGTGGTAGTCTCCTTTAGGAAACAAAGAAGTGGATTAGAATTTTTCTCTATTTTTAATTAATAAGGGAGAGAATGGATTTGGGCATTTTGGTTTTCATTCTTTCCATTCATGAAATGTCTCAGTTAAGTAGATGCTGGTCAAACAACTTTGAAATGCCTCCAAAAGTTCCTGAGGGTCTCCCAGCCAACACTGCTTCAAATCCTAAATCCAGTTGGTAGCTCAGACAAACCAGTGGTGAATCGTGGAAGGGGGCAGTCTGCAGCCGGATCGGTGAGTGGAGCCGGCCACCTCGCACAGCCCCGCGGCCGGGCCGCCTCCGAGGCCGCTGCCTCCCGGCACGCAGTTGTGTCCACACTGCTTTAGAGGAGCTTGGCGACATTAGGACTCTGTTTTGCTGCTCATGACAAAGGCGGACTAGTCATCAGCAGAACAAGCAGAACTGGGTGACATTTTTTACCTGCAAAAGCACTTTGGGGAAATCCCACGCTTTCAGCGAAGTGGGGTGAGATGCAGAAATTGCCAGTGTTCAGAAAGCAACTCAGTCCTTATGGAAAGGGCTGAGCTGAAAGGACAGAGACTGGAAGTCCTTATGGAAAGAGAAAGGAAGAAGTAAAAATGTCTATGTAATATATTTTAGCTTGGTTCCTAAAAGCAGGGTTTATTAGGCTCTCTGCCTGTCTCCATGTAACAACTTTTGAACGCACTAGCCAATTTCAGCAACATTTTAAAGAGAGGGAGAGGTCTCAAAAATAATTAAGTTCCTACGATTCTGTGAAAATCAGCTGCTTGTGTAGAGGCAAGGCACCCAAAACAATGTCCTCACCCAAGACAAGGCAGGCAGGATCCAGCTAATACATCGCCCGGGTAGCAACTGCTTGCTGGCTCTTCCTTGTGCTATCAGGTATTTCGGAGTACGGTCACTTTCCCCTGAAGCTCATCTACCCTGTGTGAATTAGAGAGAATGAACCTGGAGTCCCCAGCGTCGAAAACACAAGGTCAAGTCTTCTGAATGCTCAAATCTATTTTTTTAATTTGGGGGGGTCCTAGTGCCAGCTGAGTGGGTCAGGTGGAGTCCAGGCTGGAGGAAGAGTATCTCCAGCCATAGCATTGTTATCACCATTAACTCTGATTTAGGTGTTTGCAACAGGGTCCTGGCTCCCCCTTGTGAATTTAATCCTGAATTTGCATTTTTTCCTTTGCTTCTTTTGGAAAAAGCTCCAAATTAAATGTTTCATTTCAACCCCAATTGGCTTATTTTGATCCCTCAAAGAACTGAAGGCTTCTCTTTGCCCCCCCCCCAAGTATTCCTGTGTTTCAGTTTGAGCCAAAAGAGAAATAATTTACTCCTTTGCCCAATTTGGCACTGCAGTGGGGCACAGGCCATTCCCTGCCCTTCCTAGCAGTTCAGTTTCACTTACTTTACAGTTTAATTTAGTTGCGTGTTTTCTATGCACTGCTGGAGAAGACTAAATTTCTGATGCTACAAGAACATGATGACCTTGGAATCATCTAGTTTTGAGTAAAAAATATTGATGCATATATAAGAAAATAAAAGCTCACATAAAAAAAGAGATTTTTGGTTTGAACTCTGTACTGGATTATGTCCACTGAAATTGTGTTGAAGTGCAGAAAGTCAAACATTTCAATAAAATGGAAACAAGCAATGACTCAATGATTCCATTTCAGACTGAACCGGAAGGCTGACCAAATATCCTGAATAGCCTGCTCCCCACTGAAGTCAGCTATTCTGCTGCTCACTTCAGGAGAAGTTCATAACACGTAACTGAGAGGAGAAGAGTAATAAAATGGAAATTTTTGGACAAGCAACCAAACCTATTTGTATGCGTTTAAAAGCTCCTGCTTATTAGTCTTCTTGGGGAAAGTGAGAGCATGGGGACAAAYGACGTATCGTTGTCTTCACTAGCAATCATTGGCACGTAGTCTTGTTGGCTGCTGCTGAAACATTGCCAGCCATCGCTTTGCAGCAGCAATGGACCAAGAACTGTTCTGCAGTGTAGGCAAGATGCCAGAAGGAAAGGAAAGTGTGTGTATACATATGTTTGTTTTATATGTTTGTTGTTTATATGCTTGTTACCAAGGAAGGAAGGACAGCTAAACTCAATATAAAACAAGGTTATGGAGAGCACCACAAAAGAGACAGATCATCCTCTCCTCAACTCCACAATAAGTATTAAAAGTGTTCCAGAGCTACCTAACATGTGACTACTTATCTTGGTAGCTCTGCCACCAAATTTCTTTCTGGAAGAAGAGCCATGTTTTTAAACATGTTTTTTAACTACGGATGACTCTTGGTGGGAAACTAAAATAACTTTTAACTCTTTTATTTTTAATGGTTTGACTTTAGAGGACCTGAGTAAAGCTATAGATAGTTCTTAATATATTTTAAAGCCTATCACAACCTGAGCTGTAATAATGATCCTACAGAGAGGGTATCACAAAGAATTTTGCCTCTGGTAGAACAACCTCTGAATGGTGAGAGAACAATTTCCAAGCAAAGAGCAACTAACAAGACCAGAAGCCTCCAGTCTGGAAAAGAGATAGCTGGGAGGATATAAATGAGGTATAAAAATCATGAACAGTATGGAGATGGTAAATATGAAATTATTTGCTCACTCTCATAATTCAAGATCTACAGTTCACCAACTGAAATGATCCAGCTGCAAGTTTAAAAGAAACAAATGGAAATTCTTAATTATAGCATATGTGATTCAGCCAGAAATAGAAATGTTTTCAAAAAACAATTAGGTTTTCTACAAACAAGGTCCAAAAAGGTTATTAAACAATAATATGGATGCAATGTTTGGCACAGGAAGTCCCTAAACTGATGACTCAGAGAAACTGGTTGCTTTTTTCTTACTTTCCATAGTGATCTGCCACTGGTAACTGTTAGAGACAGTATATTGAGTGAGATGGGCCTTTGGTCTCATCCAGTATGGTTGTTCTTATCCTATGTTTAAGCAGTTCCCAACAAAATACAAGCACCTGTAATAAAATGTTAAATTTGGAGCTGTCCTTTTTGACTTATGGCAGTCTACAACAGATACATCAGGTATAAAATGATTGGCTTATACATTTCTTTCTAGATTTTTAAAGTATTCTGTTCTATACTTTTGAAGTAATTAAGTTAATGCTCTGAGCCACAAGTATTTTAAGATGTAGAGCTATCATGAAATGAAATCAACACTAGGAGCTTCCAAAAAATAAACTCCTGTAAAACTGGCTAATGGTATGAGCTTCATTTTACATATTCAACAATGAACTACGGATCAACATTTCAAGATAGTTTATGAATTCCGACAATATCTGCTTGGTTTCAAAGGATCATTATTTCCAAAAGACTAAAGAAAACACAAAGTATGTCAAGACTTGGATGTGATTACTACAGGAAACGGGGACCTAAAACTATGTTTCTGCATAATCCACACACAAAGCCAAGATGACATGCTGTCTTTCAAATGGTGACAGTGGTGATGTGACTGAAAGATAAAGAATCTAGATTAGACATTCATACACAACAAGTAACTCACTGAAGTAGCTCAGAAGGTTCTGAACAGAAAATGTCTTTTCCATAGCATTCACCAGTGGAGCTCAAGTAGAAGCACGCTATAGGCAGGATTTGCTCTCCACTCCTCTCTAATAACTATATTGCATTTTCTATTGGTCTGCAGTGTATATTGGTCCCTAGTTTATTTTATTCATAAAAATCAGTAAATGCAGCATTTAATCATACCCAGAGAACTACACAGGCACGTGTTTGGTTATCATCCCTGCCAAACAAGGCACCATATGAAATCTGATGAACTTGCAACAAATGCCATGTTTTCCACCTTTTCAGGACATCAGACATCCTCTCTAAAACCTATTGCATGATAGAAATTTCATCCAGGCACTGCTGGCTGCTGCATGTTTTCTCCAGCTGAGAACGTCAGCATCACGCTGTGGTGGAGGGAATGGAAAGAAACCTTTTCCACTATCCAGAAACTCCAGGTGACTGGCGACCTTGCCATGGCTCTCCTGCCACTTGGCAAAGTAAATCATTTTGCCAAGACTGGACAAGCTTCTGTTATCTGGGTTAGCCCACTGTGCACTTGTAGTTTCATGGAAATGCTACATACATGCCATGCTCTTTTTAAATTGAGGTCATCATTAGGTTTCTCAAGGCAAACTCTGATGACACACAGGCTGCTTTCTTGTGTTTTAAGCCTCACCTTATTTATTTTGCCCATACAACAATTTCTATGAATAAATAAATAATATTGTGACCTAAATAACTGGGTATCCTTTAAGCACCGATGTTCTCAACCCTACTGAAATCAGGATGAGGTACATGAGTGCTGGTGTTTGTGCAGGCTTCCCAGAGGCAGCTAATGCACACCCAGCTTTTGGCCACATCAGATCATTTTATTTATTTATTTATTTATTTATTTATGCAGAAGAGCAGGCTAAGATGGAAAATGTATGAGGAAGATAAAGCCATCTGAAAAAGTAAACAATGTTTTAGTAAACAGGAAAGTGCTATAACTCGGTGGTTTTAAGATGACTGACTTGTAATTTCAATATTCCATTAGCAAGAAGTTTTTAGAAGCATGTTTTTCTTCTTAGGTCTGTAGAGTTATTAGAATATGCCAGAATTGAATGAAAGAATGCTGCACACAAGGAAATAAGAACAGCTAATGCAAAATATTGAATTAATATTTTATTACAGACAAAGGAAATATTTTTTTTTAATGATGCTGTCCAGTCAAGCACCCTTCTCAGTCTGAGAACATGATGTTCTCTTTCATTTACCTGTTACAGGAGCTGACTTTATCAGTCTTTGTTTTCAGATGCCAACTGGTTGGCTGCCTAAGGAGGAAAACAAACAAATCAGAGGCTGAACAAAAAAATAAAAGGAGGATATGCTAAAGTGTTATCTAAATTGTCTAGTTAACTTCAAGATTACAGACAGGCTGAACTATTCTGGTTATGCCCAAGGACCTGAAAAGCATGAAGTAAAGAGCATGGAGTGCTGCRTAAAATGAAGAACAAAGACATACCAATTACTCGTGTCCACTGGGTGCAGGATAGCATTCATTGTTACATGCATCAATCATCATTTGCTATTGACCTTCCAAGAGTTAGTACATAGCTTAATGCAAAGGAGAGAGACATAACTATTTGTCTGCTTATTTATGTTCTGCTTTCTTATGGAATGRCTTGCGAAGGATGAAATTCACTTTTCTGCCCTATTGCATGCTCTTCGGATTGCAAATTCACCTTGCCATTGTCTATAGTACTACACTGCTTTTTAAAATCCTCTCCAGACATGGACTATTATCCATTACAAAACCATACACTGCTAATTTAGTCAAACATTCTTACCAGACTGCTGAAAATCATGCAAATACTGTATTTATTTAGAATTTTGGAATCTGCTAGATGACTTGGATGCTACCATAGAGAGTTTTTCCCTAAAATTATTTAATTTACTGTTGAAAGAAAGAAAAAAAAAMCATAATGTAATACGAGATGATGTTCTTATAAAAAAACCCAAAGACCTAAACTGTCCAAATCCTGTGCCTCATCCAGTACCTAGTCTGAGCAGAACTGCAACTAAGATGAACACATGCTCCAAACACAGAGTCCCTGCAAATTCAGGCCAATAGGGCATTACTCATGTCATGGCTAAGCATAAATTTCTCAGCAGGAACTTTTACAGACACGGGCAGCTTAAAGGATATCCATTAAGGATATGAGGCAGGTAAGAGACAGAAAAAAATGGCTACATAGAGCTGATAATTTCTACTAAAATTGAACTGGTCTATGGCTAATAGATATTCCAACAACCTTAGATCCTCTGGTGTAAAAGCCTAGATCCTGAAGCTCTAATTACAACAGGAGATAAGATACCTTCAGTTTTTCCTTACCATCATCACAGATTTTGGTGGAAACTAAAGCTGTGGCACATCSTCATGTCACCTGGGGAAGAACGGGCCCAGCAAGGCTATTTCTCACTCTATGGGACACCCAACAAAGTGGAATTCAGCCTGAACCTTTTCTCTCCCTGTGTATGGGACTGAAACAGCACCAAGAGAAAAATGGAGTCTGTAGCTTGCAAGCACTCAAGCAGAGAAGTCCTGAGTCTGAGTCCTTCCTGCTGAGCAGTGTGTTTCAGCCAGATTTACCTGGCTCTGGTGTGAGATTTCCTAGTAATTGCAAGAATGCTAAATGGCCCATTGAAAGACCTATAGCTGAATATTCAGTATTCAAAGGATTTTACTTCCTTTATCTCTACGATATGAGTAAAACAATAATAAGATCTAGAAAGGGTCCAGCTTCACTACACTTACCTCTGAAAATCAAAAACCAGTTTTAAGTCACCTTTGGCCCAACATTAAGCACGGAAAATGATACATTCATTACACTTGGAGAATATTTTGGGAAACTGTACACATGTGAAAACCTTACTTTCACTTTAGTTTCAAGACATAAGTTCTTATATTCTGCCAATTTCTGTCCTTTTTATCACTTATTTTCTGTCCTTACTGACTAACTTTTCTCTGCTTAATTTTTCTTAATATAGCATGGGTTTGATCTTTTTCTCTCTTGTTGATTAATAAGTAGAACAACCAGGAAAAAGACATGTGGTTTTCCTCTAAACTTTATGTCATTTCAGCTTTCCTTATTAAGCTTCTATTTACTTTCTCCATTTTGTTATAATGATAGATTCATACATATTTTAAAATACAGAATTTAACTCTCTTATAGAAATTATTTCTCCAATGATCATTTCAGGAGAATATTCAGCAATTTTTGGAGATGTTGGAAATGGAACTTGAATCTTTGACATTAAAAATGAGGAATATTCATTCTAACCTAGAGTTTATTCAAGATGCACAGTTTTTTGCTGGAACATAATTTTATTTTGGTATAAATTAACAAAATGCGTGTGGTTATTTCTATCTGTACATGTATCTGAATTCTTGTTTAGTTAGGGTAGTGACACCAATCATCATTAGAAACTAAATCTTCTAGGCTCTCTTAAGTACATGAAACCCCATTTGTTATTTCACTGTCTCTGGTTTAAATCCTGACTATTCTTCTGTGATACAGCCAGCATTATATGTTTGTCCTATGGTGTGTGGGGTCCCTAACACAACAGATGAGCAGTTTATTTCATATGTTTTGTAAAGCAACTTTCAGTTAGGCCACACTAACACTACTGACTTGGAATGAATTTGAGCCAATTATATAAAAGCTGAATGTCATTGCCAACTCCTTTACCCATCAAGCTTTTTCTGTAATCAGATTTTCCAATTTTGTACAGTGTCTGCACTGGTCAGTTTTGGATTTCAGTTCACAGAGAGAAATTCAGGGATTTTTTTCTTCCATCCATATAAAAATATTAATATCCTGAGAATTTATCACACAAAGAGTAAAAATATTTATACAAATATACTGCTAAGACAAATACCGCACCTGAGATATGCTATTGTATATTAATAATGGGCTAGTTTCAAGCACTGAATATATTTTGGGTGACAGAAAGTGCCTCAGCTGGAGGCTGCTGCTGCTGCTGCTGCTGTGCAGAGCAACCTATGCCAGGCAGCCTGTCATCAGAGAAGTTAAAAAAATGGATAGGGCTGGTTAGAGAAGGCACCTCTCCATGAGTGCCAGGAGATGCGCTAGTTCAGTGTTTCCAATTTATTTGCAGATTCTATTAGCTGTGTCCATTACTTCCAATGTGGCTTTTCAATTTGACAGAATTTGTAGATAATGAAGCCTCATTTTGTGAAGTGCCAAGCATCCAAAGCATTATTTGAAATCAATGGATTATGGGAGTGTGCTTAGTACCTCTGGAAATTAAGTTCAAAATGGATTGCAGATGTAAAACCAGCAGCAAATAATTAGTCTGAGCCTGCATCCAATGAAGTCAATAACTATAGCTTTACTGATGTTACTGGGCAGGAATCAAACTTCCTATCAGGAGTATATCCAGTGATTTAAAAAAACGAAAAATTTCCACGAGATTCTCAGTCTCATTTAAGATGTCCTGTAATGCATTTTTATACCTTACAATGCATTGCCTCTATCAAGGAGACTTTGTGAAATTTTCTGCATTAAGACTCAGGCATACTGAGCTGCTCCTGCTTATTGTTGCAAATAGATAACAAAACTGAATGTTTTTTAATAAGCATCATGGAATATTATTAACATTCAGTGTTGTTGCTTTGAGATCCACTCTGTGTACATTAAAAATAGCGGGGATATGTTAACAAGGTAAAATGCAAAATCTTCAAGAACTACCAGAAATTGGTATTTTGGTCAGAGATAAATGTAAGACATACTGGCAGCAATTGATATGAGATCTTCCACAAAACATTTGCAGGTTTCAGTTTCTCCCTCAGACCTTATTCACCTCCCAGCATCAGCTCTGGCAGAAAAAGAAGATACATTTTTCCAAAGGATCTAAAGCCATATTCTCTTGCATTCCTCCCAAGCTGCACTCCTTAGGAGCAAAGCATGGGATTTAATCCTTGGCTTTGAAAAGGACATACTGCTAAAAGTATCCTAGAAGTTCATAACTCAAGTTCACAAGAAAAAATATTTTAAGGACCAGTTGAGCTGTGATAATGAAAATGTCTGAAGTTTCTGTTTCATGTATTCTGGAACTCAAATTACAGCAAGGTATACGAGTTTATTAGCAATTAGTTATGGGCCATAAAATAATCACATCAGATTTTTATCTAATTCATTGTTACAGAGAAGAATGCTGCCCTTTAAAATTTAAGTCTTGGCAGAGTTACAGATACATTGTGATTCTTCAAGATGAACTTGAGGGAGCTGTGTGCAATAGCAAGTGGACCCATTTGCAGAGGGTCTCTGGAGCTCCCGTTGGGGTCAGGGAGAGCTGTGGTTATTCAGCCCTTCTAAAAAACAGGCAGTGAGAACCTATTAGTGAGAGGCTGCATGTCTCCATTTTGTAATGTCCGGAGCAAAACTTGATTTGYCCTCATCCTTGAAGCACTTATTTCAGCACATAGCAACAGTGTGAGTTACTTATTTATGGCTCGGAATGGGTTTGAATAAGGAGAAAGCTGTAGTAGTCTTCCTGTGTGATACAAGCTTTGGGGTGACCTGGTGTTAAGTGTGAAGGAAATGTTACACATTCACAATTTGTCTGCTCTTTAGTTTCCATAGGAAGCACATGCATGGCTATTTAGGCACACTGAGCAACCGTATAGGTTGTCATCTTTTTTATACGAACAAGAACATAGTTTTTGCAGCCCGAAGACTGAGCATTTAGGGTAGAAGAGTCAGGAGGAGGGGGATGCAGCATGCGGCTGCGAGGGGGACGGGGCAATGGTGAGAGGGAACACAGCCAGTGAAAACAGCAAATAGGTAGTAGTCAGAAAGCCCTGAATGCTAGGTAACAAGAAGGCCTTATGGTACAGACTTGGGGCTTTCCTGCAAGTTTGCTTGTGGATTTGATGGAAGAAAGGGAGAGAGCAGGACAGATGGTCTGAACTATTAACCTTGCAGAGAAAATTCATCATGAAACTCACCTGAGAAATTAAAAAAATATGTATTTTTCCCTTCATCCAAAGAATGGTTATTACAAACTGAGGATATATTTTCAGGTTATAAAAGTCAGCAACTACTGTATTTTTTGAGAAACGACAAGAGGCCATGATCAGTACCCAGAGGTCCTGGTCTCCTCAGAAGTCACCCACAGGTCCCAGGCGATGCCAGAGCCACCGTGGGGAGAGCTACAGCATGCCGCACAGCTCGGCCCAGACAGGCCCAAAGTCTTTTTTTCCCCCCTAGATCACCAAAGTCTTTTCCTCCTCAAGATCACCACAGAAACCCCCAACAGCAGGTACCGGCCCAAGTGACAAAGTGTCCCTTGGTCTGAGGGCCGCCTGGACTGCTTCTCCTGCTCTTTGTCTAATACACAGATATGTGCAGTGGCAACAAATACATCCTCCAGCCCTCACACAGGCCGTCCAGCCAGTCTCAGGGAAATGCCTCTAGTCCTTGCTGAGACCCTGTCATTCAGCCCAGCGCTCTTGCCTCATATGTTTAAGATGCCTTATACAATTAAGTGTTCTTTTCCCTCTTTCTGGTTTGCAGGTTTCAATTTTTTCATTTGCTTTTCTTTACTGTTTTATGTTATCTTAGGTTAATTTAGGTTAATTTGAGAACCTAAATGACTTCAAGTCTAAAGTCCAGTTCTAATTGTGCCTCAGTTCAAAGAATAACTTTGATTTCAGGAGAGAAAGAAAAATCAGAAAATGAGGCATGTGTGACTGTTTCTTTTCATAGAGAAAGTAAATATGTCTTTTTATTATGTATCCATGAATTAAGACAGGCTCACATGAAAAGGTCTCTTTAGACTGTAATAATATACTAGGTAATTCACACATCTTTATGTAAAGCAAGAATCTGGCTAATGTTAATGTTCATCCAGTGATGACAGAACATATACACTTTTTTCTTTTCTGTATTTTGATTTTTTTAAATCTAGTCTGTAAATAATCATACTCTTCCTGTTGGAAGAACTTTATTACCTGCATTTGTAGGATTTGGTTTTTCACTTGTTTGCAGTTCTGGAGGAAAGGGAAATGGAAAGCCACAGCTGAACTCCTAGTTTCAAGAGAGATAAATCAGAAATTGGCCTAACACTTTCTCAGGTGGTCTAATCACCAAAAAGAAGCACAGACATAAAGGACAGCACATATAACCTTTCTTCTCTTGGCAGCTGAATGCTTCATAGCATGGGGAAAATCCATGTCTGAAGTAATACTTAGCTGTATCTTTGTTGTATTGATTAGTCATACAAAACACATACTGCACAAAAGCATTGGTACACTGGGAAAACTGTGAATTTCTGTTAAAATAAAAATCAGGTTATAGTTCATGATGTACAACAGTTTCATGGGAGAATGAACAGTGCAGGAATATGAGAAACAACTGGAGTATAAGGTACATTTTAGAAATATTTATCCTGACATTGCTAGCGTAAGATGATCAGGAGCACTGTTCCCAGCAAGTTCCTTGCAGTGTTTCAGTAAGAATAACCAAGCAAGCCTATGCCTTTTTGTTCTTAAGATGGTATGTCTATTTACTGCAGCTGGAAATTCTGACTCAGAGGTATCTTGCCTTTTTGCCTCATGGGTTTTGTTAGTGATATCTCAGATGAGTGCTTGTTCTCACATGGGCTTGCTTCACTGTTTGTACTGCTTAATACCCAGTATTTCAATAAAAGCACCCCCCCCAAAATTAAACAATAAAATATGCATCAAGATCTAATTGTAACAGTTATATTAGCCAGCTTTTATAATTCATGATACAAAAAGAGATTCCTAAAAGAACTATCTACAGCATCTTTCTTCTCCATTTAAATGTTCCCTCCTCAGACTCTTATGTTTCATATAAGACTGTCCATGAAATAATCAACAATAGTTAAAATTTGCTGGATGACTCCATGCTGTTTCATCTAAAACTGACTAAATCAATTTTATGGAAGTGATTTGCCTGAAACTGATGTACGAAGAATATTAAATGTTAAAAAACCCTGACACTGAAAACAAGATCAAATACTATAGCTCTACTTTCACTAGCCATCCCTTGTATTCTGTTTACAGAGAAATTTGTTGGTTATATAATCTGCCAGTGAGATGTTTGCTCTTTTCCATAAATTTAATTAGGTTTTGATAGATTCATCAGTTTTCATCTGAATTATTTTTGGTGAATTCTAATTGGTTCCTGATGTGTCTTGGCAGCCACATAGCTGATCATATGCCTATTTAATCCACTCATGGGATATTTAACAAATTGTTAGCTATTTCACTGTGCACTGAAGTGTAGCTCTACCAATTCTTTTTTCCTGTCATACTACTGGGACTATTATGACAGTCCATTATGTGATTTATTTTGTGAAATACATGTGAAGTGTTGCAAAACAACAATATATCATAATCTTTACCCAAAATATAATAAGGTCAAAAGACATCTGTAAGCTTGTACATGCAAAACACTAATACCTTTCTTTCCAATCTGTGGACAATAATATACCTTTTTTGAGAATAATGTACTAAGTAAGATATACTACAGTGAAATAGTTATATGATAATTCATTTTATCCTTCAAAAATAAGTATTAAATTGGTTAAGAGAAAAAGTAATAGGCTTATTTATCAGATATTTAGGCTTGTCTACCTGGGGAAAAAGCCTGGAATAGTTATTGCATACTAACTCTTCATGTGGACATTCTTAATCCACACTGAAAGTGTCTCTGTGAGTTTAGCTAAATCCACTTTGGGAATGAGTACAGACCGGATGTTACACTTTAAATTCACCCCCTAAATTTATTCCACAATAACTTTCCCACATAGACAAATTCCTAATGAAAGCAACTTAAGCAGTTCAGCAAAACAGCTGTAAAGCATATTTTTATGCACTAAAATGCTCACTCTACTTGCCATGATAGAGCTTTATTGGGTAGGGCTAGTGGAGGTACCTTGGGAATGTGAAAAAACATTTAAAAAACATTTAAAATAGGAGCATCTGAAATATGGTTCCATATGCCCCCTCTTTTTTCCCAGCTGCCCAAGTCCTTTAGCTTATGTAGTGTTGAGCCTTCTCTTTTCAAATTTCTTCATTTTTTTGCAGCATGTAGAAAACAGTACATGGGATGCTCTGGAATTTGTACTACTCACTACTGTTTTTCGCTAGTGTAAGGTGAGGTGCTTGGGTGTATGAGTGCTCCACACAAAATCATAGCTTTCTATTGGAGATGTGGCATTGAATGCTCCCTCTTCTGGCATGGAGAGGCTAAAAGGGTGAAGGTCAGTGTGAAATGCCAGTATGAACTGTTGTTTATCTCTCTCTAAATTAAATATCAGGGTAATGATGCCTATAAAATGGTGTGAAATTTGAAAGACAAACATGATAGATGTGCAAAATATGATTAAATACCCTCTAAGTAGAAATACCATATTTTCACAAAAGGCAATAATTACTGTGTGCCACAATTCATCAATTAGGCTTTAAAAATCTGCAATTCAGTTATCAGAAAACAAGAGAAAGTAGAGTTGCCAGTACACTACTCCAGAAAACTACCTAAAGTACTATTAAACTTTGTTATAATTCACATGTTGTAGGAGATACACAGCAGCTTCTGCACATACATGTTTCTTTAACAGAAGCTGAGCGCTCRCACTCCTTGCCATTGTAGGTGGATATGCAACAAGTGTGGGAAAGGACTTTCAAACAAAACCATTAGGGATGACAGATCTGGGCAGATTAAGTCACAATGGCAAGGTCAGTGGGATGTGAAACTTGACTAATGATGTTGTGCCCTTGTCAGCTTGCATTGGCTAAATACATTAAGGTTACAGAGAAGCCCTATGGCTTAGTGAACACTTCCAGAGGGAATTTCAACCTGAACTAGGTCAGCATGAACAGAATACAAATGCTTGCACCCCAAAGACTCCTGGTGAAATCCGGGAGCTGCTGAAGTTGGCAGGAGCTCAGTCAGTGGCCTCAGCAAGGCCAGGAGTTTGCCCTTTGGCTTTTACAGATATGACATTCAGTTAAGTCCCTTTGCTTATATTCTGTGGACTGATTTTTACTGTGTGTCATAAAGCATCTGAAGATTTTAAACTGTGCAGMAAGGAACTGCTTCTCATTTAACATTTGTACAAAACCCAGGTTAACAGTAGCCCAATCTTTCTGGGGCCACTGCACATACTGAAGAACAAAGTGGTAAAAACAATGCTCATCCATAGTGCAAGAATGATTATGCTGTAGGAATTAGCTAACATTAATCATCTGAAAATTGCTACATGTGATTCTCCATGGCAGACGAGCAGAACAGCATGGGCAAGTCTGGAGGGAGCCACGACCAGCTTCCCACTGTCAGAAATGATTACGAGGAAGCTGCGGCACTGAGGGAGGAGACGTCTCCAGGCCGAGATGGATGGTCCCACAGTCCATGCACCAAGAGCAGGGCAAGGATTTGGGAAGGGGAAGGGGTTAACCAGCAAACTGGGATGAAAGCAGGCTGCATCTCTTTGAAAGGCAGAGATCAGCAGTATGGCTAATGCTTCAGACAGGCAATCGACCTTGAAACTCTAGCTGCCTCACAGCGGTGTCAAATGTATTTTATACCAGTTTCATTTTGTTTTGAATCAACACTCCATGAATAAGCACTAAAGATAGCTCATCCAAACAGTTTTCTTTACTGCTAGGCATAGATGGCTTACCAAGTAAGCAACACAAAAATACTTCCCATGGCCAGGGTTACAAAGGCAAAAGAGCAAATATGCTTATCTCTAAAAGGCAATCATGAGAGATTATCAGATCATACAGAACAGTGTTTAAAATGCATTATGCACTACCTTGTGGCAGTAATTCCTCCACGGACATTTCATAGAAACACAGGTCTTCTGCACTCTGTTTGCAAAATCTAAGGGCAGTAGAAAGGGAACAGTAAAGGCAGTATATTTAATCCCTGTTCAGTGCATTCTGTTATCTATGAATTAATTTCAAAGCACACTCCTAAATTTCTCCAGGTTTACTTTTAGAAACTTCTTAACTCAAGAAACTTGAAATCCAAATAGGAGCAGATGAGTTAGACTAATTCTAAAAGGTAGGAGGCAAAGTCTTAGATATACTTAGGCACCAAAAAACAAAGAATCATAGCAAGATTTTAAAAAATATCCGGCAGGCTAGGTTCCTTACTTCTGCCAATGTCAAAAAAGGTTTTACTGTCAAACTGCCAAAAGAATGGCAATCTGAAAGATAAGAAATAGAGTATTATTAGTGTCAGTGCCAGAAAATGTTAATGCAGGTGATATTACGATGAATGAAAGCAGATGCAGACAAGTAGCTAAGAACAAGCAGGTTTCAGAAAAGTAAAACCATCTGTTGAGCAAAAATTTATGTCATGAAGAATCCTAGAAGTACAAAATATCAATAATCAATAATTATTAACTTTAATAACCTTGAGAAACTGAATAGTCAATTGAGAGACACTTTATGGAAGACAGTGACCTCAAAAGATAGTTAGATAGGAATAATAACCTTCCAGAGTGAAAGCAAATATTCTAAGTAAACCAAAAAAATAGATAGCTAATAAGAGCGTGGGCAGAGTGACAAGTAGCAAGCTTTTATATATTACCACAGTCTTTTGGACTGGCCAAGGGCAGGCTCATGAGACAGGCCCTGGGCAAGGGGCACTATGAAATTCCCTGGACTGACCATCTGAAATGTAAAGACCTATATTTTGTTATCAACATAACCCTTCTCCCAGTTTCTGCGCCCAGAGGAACCCTCCAAAACCTAGGAGCAATAGGGAAGACTACACGCTTCAACAAGAAGACCAAGTTTGACAAAACTTGAATGACCATGATTAATCAATAACAAACAGAAAATGCTGGAAATGTGAGATACATTGTGAACAAGAAGAAAGAAGCAGAAATAAAGGTATGAAGAGGGAAAGTTACTGGAAATAAGAACACTTCAAGTAAAGCAGAAAGCAATAAGATAGAAAGTCTCTATCAATACGTACRAAGAGGAAGCTATACAGCAGCATAATATTATTGACATCAGTAGACAGAACAGAAGCATGCCAATAACAACATGTCATAAGATATAACAAGACAAAAGAAATTATTTTAATTCACAAAGTTCTCAACAACAAAAATTAAGCAGACTAGCAAAGWTATAAATCTAGAAACATGTAAAGAAACAAAAGAGAGATTAATGACTACTAGCAGTCATACTGAACAGGGACTGGGCATGAACCAAACCTGAAGTACATGAAGTTTGACTGTAAATATCAGCCAGAAAAAGAAAAGGAATACTAAAATACTATTTTTGTATGTTTTTAATTAAAATCCATTTTCTGTCCAGAAGCAACTCCGCACAATCACAAGCAAAAAGATATCTAGTTATTCAGTGTATACTAATACGGTAGAGAAAATGTAAAATGTTGTTACAGAATAAAGTAGGTTGAGCTGTGTAACTGCTGAAATAAATGTGTAGGTAGGGGCAAAATGGTGAAAAATTCAGTGTAAAAGTGTATTCATTTGCAAATCTGTATATGTACATAGTTATGCAAATCAATAAGCATTTTCCTTTCTTTATCAAAGGTCAAAATGAATGCCTTAAGCAAAGTTCCCTTCTTGCTGGTTTCAGGCCAGAAAAAAAAGAGTTTGAGGAACAGTTTTCAGAAGGCATAAAACCTCATAATTAATCATTTTTTCAAACACATCAGGAGCAGGAAGCTATAGAGTTTGTAGGCTCATTAATTGATCAAAATACAAAAGGAGCTCTCAGAGAAGATAAAGCAGAGCAGGAAAACTTTGTAATTTTTTTGCAGCCTTGAAGGAGTTTAGGGAAATTTCTGGGCCAGAACCCATCTTCATGGGGGATATGTCAGAGAAGCTGCCTCAAACTGAGTTCATTCAAAGAATCTATAGAACAGATTGTCAAAATTAAGGTAACAAATAGTCAGATCCAGATGATTTAAAAGCTGGCCTACTAAAGGAAGCTGCAAAGCTTTTAGAGCTGCCATGGCACTGCAAGAATGGAGGGTGGCAAATGTCATGACAATTTTTTAAAAGTTGCAGGGTGGATCTGGAGAGCTACAGTCTAAGAGCTTTGACAYCTGTGTCAGGAGAACTGGAAGAAACTAAAGAACGTAATCAGTGGATACTGGGATTAGTGGAGTGCCCTGGAGAAATGTCTTTTGTAAAGAGGTGTCTCTCACAAACCAAGTGGAGTTCTTTGAAGGCCTCCAAGACCCAGATAAGAACATGGGCTCAAAAGAAGAGCTGTACTGGTTTTGCTAAGGGTTTTTCTAGCCCCGGGTCCTGTCTCCAAAAGTGAATGCCTAGGGAAGAGGAGAAGATCGCAGCAAATGTACATGATGCTCTCTCTGAATACGCTTGGGGCCTCTGATCATTTGTAATTCAGGAACTCCTCAGTCAGACACAATTTCTCAATGGATTTGTCATCTGTGAACTTGCCCAGCTTATCCCTTGAATCCACAAAAACATTTCCTATCCACATTATGTATGGACTACACATTGCATGAATAACCTTGCTTTTTGTTCTAAATATGCCTTCTTGTATTGTCATTCAACGTCCCCTAGTTCATGTACAGGAAGAGACAGCGAATGAGCAATTTCTGTCCCCATTCTGCACACACTGATTGTGATTTAGTCTACTGGGATTCCTTAAAGGCATTTAACAATATTCTTCGCCGAAAGCTCTTCGAAAACCTGTGCTGCCAGAGGGGATAAATAACCAGTTAAGATTTAGGAAATGAAAGATAGGAATAAACGGCCAACTTTCTCAATGCAAGGAAGGCACCAGTGGAGTCTTACTGGGGTATGTGATAGGTCTGTACTGTTCAATACACTCCTAAATTACCTGGAAAGTGAGGTGAATAGGGAGAGGGCAAAGTTTTCTGTTGATAAGAATTTATAGAGTGTAATCATAAAAAAAAGGAACTGCAGGATACAGACTGACTGGATGATTAAGTGGCAGGTGAAATTCAAGCTAGACAAATGTAAAGTAGTGCACAAGAGAAAAACAATCCTAACTTTACATACACAGTGACAATCTTTGAATTAGGATTACAATTGAAGAATAAGATTTTGGGAATGTAATAGACAGTCTATGAAAATGTCAGCTCAATGCTTAGGAGTAATAAAAAAAGCAAATAGAATTTTAGGAATCATTAGAAAAGGAATAGAGAAGAAGAGAGAGAGAATACCATCAGGCCCCTGTATAAATGTGGTGCACCCACATCTTGCCCCACATTGGGCAGTTCTGGCTGACCTATCTCAAAAACATATAGCAGGTCTGGAAGAAGGTTCAGAGATGGAATCTCAAGACCACAAGGGTATCAAATGGCTTCTGCATCAGAAATGATTAAACAGATTAGGCTTTTTCAGTCTGAAAAKAAATGACTGAATGAGGCTGTAAGAAAGGTCTAGAAAACCGTGAGTGTACAGAGAACATAGATAAGCACCTTCTGTTCATTGTGTTTGCTAATACAAGAGCCAGGAAATATCAGATCAAAGAAGATGGCAATTTCAAAACAAACAAAGGAAACACAGTACATGGTTCAGCCATGAAATGTCTTTCCACATGCTTTTGCCAGAGTTTCCCTAGCTTCAGAAAGTGAATAGGGAAATCAGTGTAAGAAAAACCCACCCAGGGCTATTAAATATGAAGACAGAATCTGTRACTCAGGAACTCCCTGTACCACAGGTCACTAGAAGCTGAGACATTATGTTGGGGAAGTGTTTCATGGTTGCCCTGTTTCTGTACTCTTCCCAGTGCATCAGCCATTGGCTGCTACCAAGGAGAAGATAATGGACTAAATACATGTTTGGTCTTACCCTGTAGATCCATTCATACATGTTTAATCAACCCACTGTAGCATCTGAGATTGACAGCTAATAAAATACATTTTTTTAATTCTAGTAAAGTAAACGTATTTGGTATGGGACTCACTGACAGACAATGAGCATGGAACCTCACTGGACTAAGAAAATGACATTTTTTCAGTGGCACTTTAAAGTCTCAAGCCTGAAAGCTGCAAGATCAGCTGTGAAGAAATTAAGTGATTTTGTAATGATCTCATAGTAACAGGCAAGATTGAGACATACACTCGACCACCAGGTTCTGTAGTCTTGAGCTGAAGAAGAAAGTGCTCAGCTCTTTGAAAAAACAGAGTTTCAAGATCTTGCTGTTAAATAGACCAGATGAAACTGAAACTCAGCAAAAAGCTCCATACTTTCTGTCCTTGGAATTGATAAAGACGGAGCAGTCTGGAAAAGTTTAAAAAGAAAAGAAAGGAAAAGAAGTAACCTTAGGAATATCACTACCACTTATTTTCCAATGCCTTCCCATGGAAGGAAATTAAAAGTTGCAAAGCATCCCTGGCTTCCTTTCGCTTTTGTTGTTTTATGCATTGTGTGTGATAGAATAGGTGCCCACCTGAGTGGACAAGCAGAGACTGGGTGGTAGGTGTCCAGTATACCAAGAAAAGGAGCGTCCAGCTCACACAGGCCTGGCACACTCACCCCAAGCAAGGAGGGAACCAGCTACCAGACTGCTACTCAGTCTGTTCCTACACTGGCAAAAGTGCACCTTCCTGCTACCTAACCACTCTCCTAGAAAACTCCTCAGGGCAGACAGTATCTTTGTATTTATATCCTGGCTATCTAGAGCATATTGTCAATCCTAACCACATAGGACTTGTACATAGTACATTAAAATGTGATCAGTCAGATTACAATAGCAGAATTTAAAGACTAGACTGATCACCCACTCTAAAGGATATGTGCCAAATTGCCCCACCTCGGTTATCCAGGCAGGTTCTAAGACCCCAGTCCCATTCTCATTAGGAAGACAATGTTGTTTCAAATTTTCAGAGACAGAGTACTCCAGCAGTTTCAATCAACTTCAGCTACAGTTATCAGTGCTAAGCACTCTGAAAATCAGAGCCTTAAGGGCTTGACTTTGGTTAGTTTCATCTGAGATCGAGCTGAAAATGTTCAGCACATTTGTCCCATCAGTGGGAAGAGACAGCCCATCTGGAGAGGTTTCAAAATGAAGGGAAATTTTCCTGGAGCTTCTTGCTATAATTTTAGAGAACATCCCAATAGGAATTTAAGAATTCTGACAACTAGTGGTTCAGAACTGGCAGCACACAGAGTCACATATAAAAATGAAACAATATAAGAAAACTCTCTGTGTCCTTTGCCAGATAATTGGAAAACATCCTGCAAATTGTTATGACATGTTTTTGTACTTGCACTTTACTCTATGAATTGCTGTTAAACTGTGACCCTTGGCTGGACCATTTGCAAATAGGAAAATTGTCACATTAAATCATTATAAAATATATTCACATTTATATTCCAGTTTTAGTCTGTATTTCTCCAGTGAGGTAGACAAAATAAGAGTTTTCTTTAATTGAAGTGACCCCTCAGAGTGCTAATGAACATTTGATTGAGTTTGGACATTTTCGTAATTCTGATGTTCTTATTGTGCTGACAAAAAGTCAAGGAGACAGCCAACCTCCTCTAATATCCTCCTGTTCAATAGAAGGAAGCCCAGGCGATTGTGTTATTGTTTAAAATTACAGAGATTGTTTCACTTGTTTGAGATTTACAGAAGGTGATAAGACAAAATAGGAGTGAGAAAAGTTATCGCATATTTGTGTTCACATTTTGCTAACTAATAGAATATTTTTATGAAAGTACAGACTGTGTTGGACTTAAAAACAAAAACATGTAATTTGCTCATTTATGCAATGGTATAAAGTAGGCTTTCCCTTCTTTATGAGACAGACTTCATAATAAACAGATGCAGAAAATGTGAAGGTTTTTTAGTACAGCATTTTATCTTTACTTGACAGATTTTGTTTTCAGCAGAAACACAGTCATTAGGCCAAATGCTCCCTCTTGCATTTTATGCAATAACGCACACTCAGGCAGAGCAGAATGAGAATAGGGGCTTGGACCCTCGCTTTGCACAGGTGCAAGTGATTACCCAAACTGAAAAGCAGATGAGAATTCCTCTAATGCACCTCGCCTTCCTCGTGGTGCAAACATTTCAGATCATAGCTGCACCTCCTGCTGGAATGATCATTTCTCCTTGGTGACCCTGTCAAATTAAACTCATCTCTCTTCTCTCTAGAGCCCAAAGTGAATAATCTAGAATGCAATATTACAAATCAACACAAACATGTATTGAAAAACTCCTAACAGTGATGAAATACAAATAATGAGCAAGTTATTCTCTGTAGTTTGTCAAGACAACTGCCATGTCAACAGTGGAAGGCCTCCAAAGCCAGGATGAACAAAAATCAGGTGCCCAGGAGAGAGCAGCAGATTGGTGATCACCACAGCTGTCTTGAGTGAACAGGGCTGGYAAGCATCATGCAAGCTGCTGGGTTTGTTCTGGCTCAGGACAGGAGACCTTTCATATACCTTCTGCAGCCCAGTGAGTAACCCACCATGAGTAACTTAGGTAGTCTGATGTTTCTTTCAGTCCTTGAACAAAACAAAAAGCCACGTTTTCAACCTCATTAGAGAGAGAATGACCMTCAAACTTTGGTTTTTCTTTATTTTAGCATTTCCGAATCAAAATTTGGGAGTTAAACACTTTTAAAAATGAAATGGCAAACAAAAGTATTTTCTATTGATATTTCTAATATTTAAAATGTTTATTGGGAAAGGAGTATGGGAATGGGCATGGAGTAGGAATAACTGTTGTGAGGGCAGAACAAGCATGTCTTGATGAAACAAGAGCTGACACAGAAACTTTACTCAAATTACTAACCAAAGTGTTACAGAATCAGAAAGCTGAGATCTTTTTCTGTTTTTGTGTGTCCCTGCATTTCCCTGTTTTATCTGGAAGAAGAATCCATAAAAACCTGGAGAGGTGCTATTTTGCTTCCCCACAATTAAAAAACACAAGAATCTTTGACCAAAAGCCTGCCTCTTAAGCTGCCACCTACTAATGTGATTTTCAGAAAAGCTCCACTGAGATTTAAATACATATCTAACAAAATTTTGCTATCTGTCCAAACACAGCATTTAAGTGGCTGCTGATATTATACATAGGTTTTCAGCTAGACTGTCATGAATAGTCACCTCACTTTACAAAGGAAAAAACATCATTTCTCTTCCAGGATTAATCTTTTCTTCAGGCTTTAAGATATGTCAATGTRGAAAGTGTAAAATGCTTCACTTCATTACTTAATAAGTCATCATTTGCATTAAAACTAGTACCTAACATTGTACCCACAGGTAAGCGTGCTGGAAAGAAGAGTTCGAATAGCAAACTATTCTCAGGACAACAGAAGAAGGACTTCCTGGTTTTGGCAGGATCAGCTATTAGGTATGCACAAACCTTAACAAATGTTTTATGATGTACTATAGTTAATTAGGCAGCAGCATTAATGCTGACTTTGATTGGTTTCTTCACCTGTTCACTAGTCTTCTATTTAAAATTGGCAGGTGGCCAATAAAGCATTCAGGAAAGTTTATATTTGTCCAGTCATGATTTTCAGAATGTACAGGGTTTTTGTCCTTGACTTTATCCTTCTGTCTCACAGGCACATATTCGCAAAACCTGCTTCTGCATTGTATTCTAACCTGATGCTAATGAGAGATAAGAAAAGACTTTAATATCCAGAGCAGCTCTGTAAAAAATACTTTAGGTGTTAGTACACAGTTATCCATAGTATGTATGCAATTTAAAATAGGGAAAGAAAAAACAGCATTTAAAATCTTTTGAATAGTTTTAAAAGGATAACATGACCATAATTAGCTCAGAAAAAGGGCCAGAGACTCAATAGGAAGACTTGCTGACCAAAATGCAATATGCATAATTAGTAAGTAATTTACTAACTTTAGTAAACCTACTTAAATGCTGCAGGTGGAATTGATAATTGAAATACAGTTATGAAGGTACTACAAGCTTGCTTTATTCTGTGCCAGTATTTTCTTCTAATCTATTTGGGACTTTGAGTGCAGAACTTTGGGTCAGTTCCATATTTCCCAGGCAACAACTCCTACCTGCCCGGCAACAGTGATCTATCTTGACTGAAATGTAGTCTCAAGAGAAATGTCTTCTGGATTTTGAATATGTACATTCATAACAAAATTTCTCCATAATGATTGCTTAAAATCTAGAATTACATATTTATCTGAGAAATATCTTTCCTGTAGCTGATTTACTTTTATGGAACACAATGGTTGGAAATTACAAAACATGTTCGAACATTACTAAAAGCATTCTTGTTTAAAAAGTCATGTCAGCAATGTGCCACAGTTCTAATTACTGCAGAGAAATTAACAAATAATTATATGCAAATAAATGAAGCCAATCAAAGTTATTAGCACATTTTGCTAGTCAATCATCTGAATTGCTTTAGGCTGCATTACAGCATTGGGGTGAGAGAATCAACTGCAGAAAAAACTTAGAGCTTGATTATGTGGGATTTCCAGCATTCGTATAAACGTTTCAAATGTGGTATTGAAACAGCTAGTCCACTCTGTTAACTGGCTTGGCTCTGGTAATCCATATTACCTATACTATGAGAACACTTTGATATGTTAGGTGGGGTTCACAGTCCAATATATCCTATTTTCAGTTTCTTATGAAAGTGTACCGTTAAGTTTTTAAAAGTTTCTGTTGTGGGTTTTTGCCTCAGGCAGTATTTGTTACTGCTGCTGTCTGTTTTGAATGTTGCTGCTCAAATGTTTCTGTCATTTCAGGCAACAAGGCTTAAAAAATATGTTGTTTTACCAATGTTAAAAATTCTTATTATGGGAAGGAAAAATGACATGTTTTGACATAAAGGCAAATTCCTGCTTCTGAGTTATACTTTTTCTGCCTAGTGAAAATCTGCCCAGATTTGGCCAACGWTTCAGCTTCTGGAAAAAATGCAGTTTTTACTTCTTGGGTAGAGACTTCAATTTTCTCAGGGCAGAGTTTGCAAGAACTGCATCTTTTCTGGTGCTGCTGAAGCAGCTTTGCYGCTGCCACCAGGCAGGCCATCGTCCTTATGGGGTGACCCAGGCTCCAAGCCAGGACWCCCAGCCAAAGTCAGAGCCTTCCAAAATGGGCACTCTGGGCTTGGCTTCACCTCGGTACTGAAATACAGATGAGCAACCAAAAGCCAGATGAAGGAGAAAGAGGGAACAAGGACTGTGGGAAAGCAGAGGCTCGATGGCAGAGGAGAGAATGAAACTGGCTGTGCAGAGAGATGGGGCTGAGGCCGGAGTGAAACCAAAGCCTGCGTTGGTGGTGAGAAGCACAATGAAGGCAGGATGTGACTAATCGGTAAGGGAGATATAACTGGAGGTTTGGGAGAGTAGGAGCCAGCTAGAGAAACAGGGTTTGGCTGAAGGGAGGCTGGGGATAGGCTGCAGGGAACRCAGGAGAAGCAGAGGCAGTGGTTACGAGAAGCAGAAGGGCTGGGAGGAGCTGGGATGGCCGGGACAGGCAGCAGGTTGGTCTGTGGCTCAGGTGAGCTTTGGGTAGGAGAGGTGGAATTGGTTGGCTTATGCCCACTATTGTCCCCAGGGACATGAGGTACCCAACCCAATTTAGGCTGGATTTTAGTAAATGCCAGTGTGCTGGCATAGTGAACAGACATGCCTACATATTATTCCTGCAAACACTCGCTTATTTGCTCACTGCAAATACTTACTCACTTACTCGCTCTGAAAAGCATAAAATTCACTCTCCAGGTCTGCAGGACCAGATGCTTGGTGACTGTGATCAAAGGGAATGACTGCAGGATTTACCTGTATATATTTTAAAAGATGACAAAAATGTCGAGATTTTTTCATAGTTACAATTCTTGTATACACATACATATGCAGCTATTATTTTAAGATCGTCTCTTTTGTTATGTCAATGCTAATAAATTAAACAGTGCATGGGAATGTTCCCAGGCACGGGAACTGAAACTGTTTTAATTGTCTCCAGCTCAAGGCTGGCCTGTGCCAACTGCTGCTCTCTCAAACAGCTCCTAGACGTGCTTTGGAAGYTAGCACAGCCCAAGTTCCTTCCTGGTGGACAGACTAGAGATGACCACCTCATCTTGTGGGCAGGAGAATTGAGCACAGCTGTGGGCCATTCTGCACCGGTTGCCTCCATGCCAGGGAACGGTCCTGGGCGTGTCTGACTAATTAGTACAGACATAGCTTTTATGTGATACTGTATGATCTTCCTATTCCCAGTTCCTCGTGCCTAGTGGGGTTTTTATTATTATGATTTATTTTTGAAGTATGGGAAGTTTCAGAAGGGAAGCAATTCCATTGACTGATTTTGCTCAGCTTTGCCCAGACAACTTAAGCTCCTAGAAACTTGTCCAAATTGAGCATTCTCAGACACTTCTTACAAGTATTAGCATGCAAGAATATATTATGTTAGTGCTGTATTGTACAATTTTATAATGCTGTCATTCTCAGAGCAGTAAATGGGTATTTGTTGTTATGTTTTCAATTATTTGTATTGGCTCAAATCATTGTAATAATTGTAAATAACTGTGATGTTCATTTTCACCTTTGTAGGTTGGATCCTCCCACCCGTGAATCAGATCCACACTCCCAAGATGCTCATTCATTTGTCTGTGAGAACTCTGAATTTATTCATTCTTTCCTCTCCTCATGATCTCAGCACTCATAATGCTCTTCCATTTTTTTTCAATGGTTGACATCTTCAGGTACTGAAATATTGAGATACTGAACATTACTTCTCTGAATGCAACAACCCTTCTTACCTGGGAAAAGAGAAAGACTTCATTTTACTGATTATGGATTTTATATAACACAGGAGTCACTGTTTTCATATTCTGCAGAATCACCATATATATGTATATACCTGGGGGTGTTCCTAATCTTCCAGATATGGAACTTGATTCTTCCTGGTATTAGAGCATTTCCTCCCTGTAACATTTTTTATTTATTTTACCGCATTATTTTATTCATGAAATTTTTTGTTATTGCTGGATTAAAAGATTGATTGATTATGCCTGTCAACATTTTTTTCAACCATTCAGTGATATTTTCTGTTTTCATTCATCAGACTTTTAAGAAAAATCTTTTTCTCTATTTATCTTTACTTTTCACTTTAAAGAGGTCTGAATATCTGGTTTTATGTATATTCTCAGCAGAAGCAACAAGTTAAAAACATACCCTTTTTGCCAAACAGAAGAAAAATTAAAATACTTTGTGCTTCCTTTAATGTGGGAAAATGACATAAAATTTGGAGAATCAGAAAGATATATGCTTAGGTATTATGCAAGATATGACCACAATTGTATGCAGGGTCTTTCTTTTTTCTTCTTTCTAGTCACAGTTAATTTATATACAATTAAATACATTTTATATGGAAGTTTCAGTAGTCACACTTAAATTCTATATAATTGCCTTGTACAACTAGAAAAACACTACCTTGTCTGCTGTATGCCTAATATGCAGAGCAGGAAAAAGCAACAGCACCTTCAAATACCATGAAAAGGGAATTATTTATGGAAATTGMAATATTAAAGTAATTACTGTAAATATACACCACTCCAATATAAGTGATAGGAATGTGTGCATTTTTATATCAAGTCAAACAGCTGTATAGGTTGCTAGGAACATTTTATGTGCTGCAGGACCAGGATAACATCTCACAGCAAGGCAGGTTTATATGTCTCATAATGGTCTGTTTTGTATAATATATATTTTAGGTAATTTTGTGTGGCCTTCATACTTTCTAATGCAGATTAGTGGCTATTTCTTTGTTTTAGTAGACAGGCTGTGCTCCACAAGATTGTTTGTGCACACTGTGCAATGTTACCGCTAAGTGTTACTGTACTGGGCACTAAAAGTTAGATTTATGTCTCATCTTTAGAGGTGGTAGTCAGCTGCAGTTGCTATTACAACAAATCAGTTTTTGTATAATACACAGTAAATCTCCACTGAGAATAGTTTTCTACTCTTTTAATGCACTCCATACGCTGAAAGAAGTAGTTTGAGATTAAGAGAGGTTTATACTAGACGCTTGCTAACCTTTCTGCTGTCATTCAGAAACCCCCGAGGCCTGTAAGTGCCCTGTGGCACAGGCACACCCCGAACTTCTGCTTTCTGCCTGCAGCCGCCCTGCTCCATCGCAGACAGATCTCAGGGGCTCTGCAGACCCAGGGAGTCAACAAAGCACCTCCTCGCCTCACCTGGAGTACTCTTTCTCAGATCTTGGGCTGCTTCCTCCTTCTTTCCCATACATCTGATATGTTTTTTCCCATGTTACATTCCCTCCTGGCCTCAGGTATGAACAATTTAATATAGATGAACTGCAGTCGAGAAAGTTTTCACCAATACTTCTGCTCTTTCTTTTATACTGGCATCTTTTTTATGTTTTATGCACAAATACGAACCTATGCCATCTTTCTTGCCCATAGACCCTGAATTTCTGCCTCTTTTCTCTATAACTCAATAGTGTGTTTGGGAATAAAGGAATATAAAGATTATCTGTAAAATTTCCAAAGAAGAGAAGCCAAACAAAATCACAGTTATAGATCGAGTCCGTATCTCACGGATTAGGTTTAGAAAATCAAAATGCAGTCAACATGTGCTTATACAGAGGAGGAAAAAAAATGCATTTCTGTTCTGGGTAAATATACGCAGCACTGCGTATGAAACTTTTGAAGATCTGCAGTTTCTCATGCAGATGACCATCTGCAATTTACAGGCAGGGACACTAACAAAGAGGTCTGTGAGGCAAGTTTTGTTCCCAGGAAGAAGAGAATTGCCCGTGTTGATGGAGCAGCTTTGTAAGAGTGATTTCAGCCAGGGCAGATCACAAGAAGCAGAGAAACATAAAGCCCGCCAAACCAGGAGAGAACAGTGTCACCTCTAAAGGGGCAGCATAAATCTAGCTTTTAGTTCCTAACACAATAAACACTTGGTGGCTAACATTGCATGGTCTGCACAAATAATGCTGTGGAGCAGACCCTGTCTACTAAAGCAAAGTCATAACCTCTAATCTAAATTAGAAAATATGAAGGCCACACAAAATTACCCAAAATATATATTAAACAAAATAATGCATTGACAGCCACTGACAATGCTGGAGTGTTCAAGGACAATGCATTGTTCAAGGACCAAGAGGAGCCTGGCTGCAGTATCCTTCAAACCTTGGAGCTTAGACACCAAGGATTTAGGAGAACCATAAATGACAACTGCAATAGTCAAGATATACATTGATTAGATCATGAATAAAGATTTCAACAGAGGAACACCTGGTACAGTTCTGGGTCTAGTTACTAGCAGCCCATCAGCCAAAGCTGGTTCAAGATATCTGCCCAGGGAATGAAGTAGAAGTCTGATTTAAGGGAAATGAGAATATAGTTGGGAAAGAAACAATCAAAAAAAATTCTTTAAGGCAGGAGGAAGACACTTCAGAAAATTAGTAAGCATTTGATGTAGGCTGGAAAGTGAGACAGCAAAGAGAGGAGAGAGAGGTTGATTGAAGAGAGATGCAATTGTGCTGTTTCATGCAGATGTGGTTCCAGCCAGAGTTTCAGCAGTATGTTTGGAGACCATTTTCCGCAACATTAAATTTGAGTGAAATTCCCCAGAGATAGGGAGCCTCAGTCAAAAAGCCTGGAGATACCTCTTTTAACAAAATAGAGTGCAAATAAATAACTGTTCTAGGAAGAAACTACATTACCTCCAGGATAAACTTACATAAAATTTGTCAAGTTAAGCCTCATTGTCACTGTTTTCATCATACGGTTGTAATTTTTTTCTTTCAGAGCAGGAGTTTTCCCAAGATGTTCAATTCATGCCCCTATTGTCTGGCTGTGACTAGCAACATTAAAACACTACCCAACCAAATAGAGTCTGAATGCTGCTTCTTAACTATCTGTACATTACTTTGTTTTCTTCTCATTGCTCTTTGGATGCAATTAGAAAGCTATGGGCTCCTTTTATGAAATCAATCTCTCTTTAAATAATGGAACTTCCTATTCTTTTAAGCTTACTCCCTTTTCTAGGAAAGAGATTGTAAACTAAAGCATCATTATCAATGTTCTGCAGAAAAAAGTAGAGTGCAAGAAGAAAAGGAATACAATGAGTGTTGTCACTGAATTATTGTCGAGAGCCAGACAGCTTATGTACAGCTATGTAGACTTTTGGCTGCTAGTGGTCTGCAGTCTGAATATGGTGATCTGACAGGCTGGCATCACTGCTCATTCCCTCCGGTCAAGAAGCTGCAGTACACTATCATTAATGAACAGGAAGAATTTGTAAAATCTGTCCTGCGGCTGTTTGCAGAAGGCAGAGAAATTGGTGAGTAGTAAATAATGAGGACAAATCAGTAACATAGAGTGAGGTGGATCAATTTATAAAGCAGGCAGTGTCAAGCAACACACATTTTGAATATGATCAAAGCAAAAAACAAAAAAAGAGGGCTTGTGTTATGCAGTAATATTCTCTGGAAAGCAATCACTGAAGAGGATATTATGGATAACCAGTCAAACATGATATACTGTTATCTGAAGTGTTACCATGATTTTTGGATTGATAAAGATATACCTACATACATATGAGTCTGTATAAGTCTTTGATGGGATATAAACTTTATTCTTTGTCGAGATATGTTTGGAGAGTTACTATAGCTCTCCCTATAACCAAATAGAAGTAAGTTGGCAGCTAGGATTCAGCAGCTGTGCTGCATCTAAAAGTTTTGAAGGTATGTCATTTAAGACAAATTTCATGAGATCTCAGGTTTGAAATGACCTTTCTATGCCCTGCAATGGAATATGGGGCTAATGGACACCTGAAATAGTAAAGCTGACAAAGTTGTGTGTAGTGCCCTGCACAGTTACCAGCACGAGTCCAGATACTGTTCATCCGCACTAATCCGGCACATTGCAGAAATAACAACTCTGCCACAAATCAGACTCAGTTGTGGACTAATATAGTTAAACTACATCTCAGTCTGTGGGGGCCTGTGGATGTGGTAGTTCAATGGCTTTGCCTCAGATAGATCTCTTTTTGCTACACAGCTTCTATGAGCATACGATTTTCCTGTGTAGGCAGATCCCATCTGGCAATTTCTACTCCTCTGTTCCAGCTACTGCTCCTTTCCAGCTTTGCCTGTTAATTTTGGTGCTGCTCAGCTGCCTAATGTGAGCCAAGGCTGTACTCTGCTGTGAGGTGCCAGGCAAAACTGCAGATGTGGCTCTACCAAAGACCTGTGAAAAGACCTCTACCTGTGAAAAGGCCAGAGAGCAGCCCGGACAGTTTTCTCAGGACCTGGTAGCAGTAACTATATGTGTCTGATGCTGACTCTCCTCCCTACCCTGCTGTCGCCCCAGTGCTCACCCCACCACGTATGCTGGTCTGCTCTGGAGCCCATGCTGCCACCTCTGCTGGCACAGAGCAGTAAGGGACACCAGGGTGCTCAAGTGCAGGGAGGAGGATGGGCGAAGGAAGAGCATAAACCCCTGACATTTTGTTTGCTTTGGGGCCTAAAACAGTTTGCAGTGGCTGCGGTACACCTCCGCTGAGCAGGGCTTACCTCAAAACTGCTGTCACTCCTTCTCTGGTGCAATGCCGTAAAGATAAATCAGAAGGTCCTCAACCAATGTCCTTGCTCAGGGCCTACAGTGCAGTACTGTGTGTACTTCCCTTGGGTGTAAAAGGGCCAGGTGGCAAACTCCTAAATCCATTTTTCCCTGCTGGACTTATAACTGTCTGCCCAAGTTCACTGCATGCATCTCTAAACAAACAATCCCATGTTCTCTGGTCAGAAAAAGGCAGAGTTTGCCCCGAAGCAGGGCCAGTTGGAATAGCCACTGCCATTGCTCTGCCACTGAGGCCTGGGATTGCTGCAACTCTAAAACTTTCCTTCTGAGGCAGCGGGTGTTTTCATCACACTGCCAACGTCTGGGACATGTTAGGGAACTTCCTTGTCGCCTCTGAACAGATAAAGTCTGGCAAGAGATAAAGTCAGATTTTAAAGAACTTCCTTCTTGTCTTACAAGTACAGAAAATCAATGGGGCTTGTCCTCCTCAGTCACTTAGATAGTCTGCTTATTCTTGTGATTTTTGTCTGACTCATACTCCTAAATCGTTCTGTGGATCTAGCTGCCAGTGATTTGGGGTTTACTATTTCACACTTAATGAGTAATACTTTCATATTTACTGGAAAAGGAACTGATGTCTACCAGTCCTTCAGGAAAGTGGCCAGGCTGGGAGGAATAGCATGTTCCCACATTCACCGCTGTCCCTTTCCCTCATCCCCCCTGCAAAGCAGGAAGGCTTCTGGGTAGAGCAGGAGGACCGCTGAAGCCCTCCAAGTCAAAGGGAGTACACCACAGATTGACAGCCCTCTCTACCGACTGTGTAGGAAGCCAGAATCCGACTTGCTCACTCCTTCCTTGAAAGTAGATGGCACAGTAATCACTCAGCTCCATTTCAGACCACACAGGCAGTAACTGGGGAATGATATGTCTTCTTCTGCATTCAGCAGATGGGGGGAAATCCCTCTCATTTTCCAGACTTATCCCCAGCCCGGTGCTTGGCTTCATTGCAACTCAACATGGTAACAAATATCTGGCTAAATTTCTCTTCCCATCTGGGCTGTTCTTGTGACAGTTCCTTCATCTTATACTTTATAGGAAATTCCTATAATCCTTCCTATACCTTTTTCAGAATTAACAAGATGCACCTATCTCCATACTCTGCCTGTATCTACCTTTAAGCTTAATAGGCCCAGTGCGTCCAGTATAAAATTTAGGAAAAAGTGAAATATAAGTGCGATGTATTAGAAGCTTGATGTGTCATATAAAAATTACAAGGCTAAGTAGGTAGGGAAGTCTCTAACTGAACACAAGGGCTATTCTTTTTGCTAAATGCTCTGGGGATTATTTGAATGCCTTAACGTTCAGGAAGCACTAAAGAAGACATAACATTCAAGGGTTTTTTTTCTCTCTCTTCCCTGTTCTTCTAGAATATGTATGTTAAAACCAGAAGAATTCCCATTTTATTTATTTTTGAAGATTCTTCTGAAGGCATGTTTTGCTAATTCAGCTGAGAATGTAGCATGCAATATTTGGGGGGGGGGTTCAGAATGCTACATGATCTTAGTATCTGCAAGCTGTATTTAGGGAACTGAGAGATATTTGAACATAAAAGAAAACTTATGTAACGTGGCCTTCAGGGAATGGCCAATGACTAGACACACTTCAAGAATTTAGCACAGAAAAAAAAGGAGACTGTAGTTTCTAACCTGCAAGATTAGCAATAAGAATTTAGTGATCTGGCTGCTCTTGAGACCATTATATGAGAACATGGACAAAATGAAAGATACTTTGATCTACGGTTCCCATTTAGAAAACCCTAAAATTAGCTACAGTATATCTAAGGTGCTGAAGGTATCTCATAGACCACTGAGCAGGTCTGTAATTAACTTTGCTTCTTTGAGTGCAAAAGGACATGTGATTGATTATCATCCAGACAACAGGACTGGAAAATGCAGCTGTGTCATAGATATATGAGTATATAATGGTCCCTGCTAATTCAAGCTCTGTTATATGGTGCAATATTTGGATAAATTGCTCARTTTTGGAAAATACTATTTTTAAGATCAGATGTCGATATTAATACACACTTAACCATAGGCTCAAGATGCTCTGGAGAATGAAACCTAGCAGCGAATGCTGAGGACATACATGACAAAGCCCGGGATCACTGCATCAGTGCCAGGGTCCTCCATTCACACAAGTCTCCTCCTGACTCCAATACAAGAATATTTTGGGGAACCTTCTCAAAACATCTCTACCAAAGGGCCAAAAACCGTTATGGCCCAAGGGTGTCTGACTCTCTACACAAGCTTGCTTCAGTGTTAGAAAAGGGGCACTGCATTGAGGTGACAAAGACACTAGGTGCAGCCCTGCTGCCACTTTTGCCGGTCATCATTTGAACACCTCACCAAGTGGACGGTCCCCAGAAAGGCTCCCAGGGAGAAGAGGTGCCTTGAGAAAGCCTCAGCAGAGATGGAGGAACAATTCACTGATGGGATCAATCTGAGGGAATGATTTAATGCCCTGTTATTAGGTAACATTGAAATTTTTACTGTATTTCTTAGTGAAAAAAATAGTTCCTTAGGAAAAGAGGCAAAAGGTTAAAGCCAAAAGTTTTACACACATAAATAACAAATCCTCATCACAAAAAGTTAAGTATTAGCATAGGTCCTTCATATTATGCATGGGTTTCAGTTCGGTTTGTTGAGTTTAGTCCCATTAAATTGTACATAGTTGCTGAGAAAGGTTCACAACTCTTAAGCATGAAGATCATATTTCCCTTATATTACCACTAAGTGGCTCAAAATCAGAGCCAAAATACACTACTGCTCAATCTATGATCCGAATAAACACCCACAGTTTAAAGACCATCAGGTATTCTCTCATAGTTGTTATACTTCAAAATTTTCTATAAATCTTCAAGTTCCACCGATTAATGGTAAATATTGTCCTGAGACAACACAGCTGTCATAGCCTCAGCCACGTTATAGTACTTAAAGGCAGATGTTGCTTGTGAATGTGGGGGAGCAACATCCAGATGAGTGATTTGTGTTTTTCTCCTCCTTAAAATCAGCTGCAACTGAGTGAAGTCACCGGCTGACAGAGAGGAGAGGAGGATGTTCAAATGCGTCTAAAGAGCAGTCTTAGCACCACATTATATTTTAATTTATTTTAACAAATCATTTCAACAGGTAACTTGTTTTATTTCATAGTGATTGCCTTTATTTATAACTGTTAGCAGCTTGTGACTTGAGGTCTAACTTTCTATTACACATTGCTTTAGATTAGGGACAAAGCTTGCAAATCAAACCCATCCTTACTTGAAAGTAACTTACTGATAGGCGAGACTCCTGGGGATGGATATATATCTGCAATCAATCAAACCAGCAGGCTTACGGCACTTTGCTCTTTCCAGGTCAAGTAAAATAAATAGAAAGGACACTTTCTTCAGAACTTTAAAAGGCAGATTATGTTATCTGCTACCTTACAGTCAGCCAGTATCATACCACTGACATATGAATTAGCTCCTTTTGAGGCTGATGCAACTTGTTGGAGAGGAGGATGCCAGAGAGAGAGCGAGAGAGAAATGAGACATAGAAAGGATGTTTATTTTCTCATAATTCAAATGCCTTAAATATCATATGCAAATCTCCCATTTCTTATATGAAGAAAGTCTGGATATTAGCTACACTGGGTACCTTCTCACAGTAGCCCTGGCATTACACATGCAGATAAAACACTTTCACAGAGGTTATAATCTGGGCAGTTAAAACACAACTGAGCAATAAGAATGTTTTCATGTGGTGGCTCACTGGTGAAGATTTGGTATCCACATGTGCTCATCGTGACTGTAAGTGAGAATTAGTGAAAGAGAGAAATCTGTATCAGAAGACAATATCCAGATTGATAGCAGATTCATACCTACACATTTTCCTTGGCCTCTCTAGAAAAACACAGTATGTGCTTGTATCGCTTGTCTTTCGTTTTCAACAACACATGCTCAGACCTGGGGAGCTGTGGTGTCAGAAGCTGAGATGAAGCTGGGGCCCTAAAATCTCTGTCAGGAAACAGGACCTGGATGTTTCCATGCACAAGGGGAGTCCCTCGAGCACACGTTGACACACCTTCAGCTTTGGAAGGAGAAGCCTCCTGTGTCTCCTACTGAAGAGCCTTGCCTTTCCCTCCCGCAGAGAAAGACTTCTGGAAGAGCAGCAGCACTGGCATGAAGCAAACACTCTAACACTCCTCCCTTACAACAGTCCCCTCCATTGGGGGACTGTTAAATTATTTATAGTTTGAAAACCTTCACAAGTTCCTTGCAAGCTGTGCTTTCAGATATGCTGTTGGACAGGGCAATACCCCAGTCTCTGTGCCCCAGCTCTCACCATGATATAGATATGAGGGGTTACCCTCCAGACGCAGAGGCATTGCACACTCAGGTGCTTCGCGTCCTGGAACAAAGCTTCGTGGCCCAAAGACGCCCTGCATGGCTCCAAACACAGCTCTCTGTTCGGCAGCAGAGAGTACAAACAAGAAGGGAGGAATGGCTCTTGTCTTGGGGACACGGGGTCCTGTCCCCACAACTTTATAAACCCTGCTAAAAATCTTTCTTTGGCATTCTGCCTTAACAGTGACATACAGCAGTGGCATGACGCAATGGACCTTGAACTCCTCTGTACAAAACTTGTACAGGCCTTGTAGGTTGTCCTATAGGAGGTAACTGCAAACCTTGAACAAACTTTTTACAACAGGTAATAAGATACAAGATGTAGCAACTCACTACAACAAGTACCAAGTTTCCCTAGATATTTGTTTTTACAATGCTTAAATGTCTTACAAAGCCCGCATGTATTTGTGAAACCTTTGTCCTTGGTGGGGCTTTCGCTGGCTGTGGCTGGCTGTTGCTGACTACTTTTTTCTGTTCTGTACAATACTGTTGCCTTAAACTTCCACTATATTATATGCACATGTGCACACACATACGCACGTTTACCACAGTTTTTTGTTAGGCTCCCCACCAGCTTAAAAAGTATTAGAGTTGCCACTGCAGGAAGGTATACCTCACTCTGATACACTGTTCTGCATGTGGGTCCTGCCAGAAGCGAGTCCAGTTCATCGTCTCTTTCCTGATTTTCAAAGCCCTCCACATCTGGTTCTGCCTACAGTGACAGATGATTTATCTGGGATTAGGCCTTCTCATGACAAACACCTTATATGTGGATCAGTAGGAACAGACCTGTGACCGTAAGTTGCTGAACCTTCAGAACAGCCAAAACTGAGTTATGGAAACAAGTCAGCAAGCAAAGTAAAGACATCCACTAAATGTACCAAATTCAAATGAAAGGCAAAACCTCCCTTTGCGCTCTCACTGTGTGCTGGCTGCCAGACCAGGTCACACTTCCTCTTCATAATAAACGAATCTGATTCTTGATGGCTGCAAAGGATGGGAGATCTTTGTCACTAGTCTGGGTCTTAAAAAGTTTTCTGATACTACGAATCAGCTCTGTGACAGATGCTACATGCTGGCTATAATCCACAAGTTTGTTTCTGAGATATGTTCATCTGGCCTGTAATATTTTTGAAACTAGGTGTTTACTCTGTGGTCAAATTGCTTATACAGATTTTGCAACAGTTCAGGATTTTGTGCTTGCTGTGTGCCCAGAGTGAGTGCTGAACACTTATGAAATTTGAGGTCATAGTTTCTGAAACCCTAAACTTCTCTGCAAAACAGATGCATTTTCTTGCAAAAAGCAGGAACTCTCAGAAAGCCCTCCTGCCTGCATCCCAGCATGGCCAAAATCTATTTGCAGTTAGATTATCAAGCATATTTTACAACCTTAAAGTACATATGACAAACAGTATTTTAGATTCTCTGTTAAAAAACATTTCACCATATCTACACTAGAGTGTAAGACACTCAGCTACTATGGATAGGCCTTTGCATATATGGTATCTGCCTCTGAAGTGAGGCCCAGAGGGATAAACCAGTGGTGTCTAAGTAGTAGTTTGCCACATGTGGCTGCAGTTTCAGATGTTCAGCTGACTCCCCAGCCGGCCCGTGATGCTGGCAGCATGCAAACTGCAGGGCACATAACAAAYGCATGCTTGTTCTGCACGAAAGGACACTGGCTACCCTGATGCTCCCTTAAAGCCCTCCTGGTCTGAGGAAGAGGGACAAAAAGTTTACTCACTAGCAGAATGGGAGGAAAAGGTACAGGAAATTATGGCTCATGTTTGACAATTTTCTCTCTCTTTTAAAAGAGAAGGAGCAAGCATGTATTTACCATCTCTCTTTTCTGAAAGGGGAATGTTCGTTCCTACAGTGCCACCTTCAGTCCTCTCTTGCCTATAGTCCCAGTTTTACCTCGTTTGTTCCATCTTCTGAAGAACTTTGATTATTTCTGCTAGTGAAAGCCCAAACAAAAGCATCGTTCTGCATTTCTTTTTGATAGCGTCTTGGGTTTCTAAAACATTACACTCCTCAAATCCAAGAGTTAATCCTTGAAAATTTCTGAGCTACGTTAATTGTCTCTATTATGTATGACCACATTCAGCTGACTCGGCAATCATTTATTTGCGGAAAGGGTAATGGATAGGTAGGAGCAGGGAGGGGTAAGTTGCAATGGTGTATTACTAAGAAGCTTTTTCTACCCAACAGATCTGGTAGGTTTCAGTGTATAAGCTATGGACCTGAATGGATATTATGATAAGGAGAACCAACCTATAAAAGAGCAAATACAGGTTCTTTCTGTCAGAAAATTATATTTGTTACACTGGAGGGATTATATACAGCTTGATGGTTCACTGAATGAACTTATCCTCTATACTAGCAAGTTTTATACCCAGTTAATTTAATATAACTGTATTAATTGTTTTGCTAAGAAATGTATAACTAGAATATAAAAGGAATGTGAAATGCATTATAATTCTTTCCTGTCATCACAGAGATTTTTTACATAAGGATATGGAACTGACAGCTATTTTCAAGCCAAAGAAGTACCATGTTAACTTTTTCAGGATAAAGAGTAATTTGTGTCACACTCTCCTCCATGTCATATTCTGCCAAGAATATCTGCAGTAACTTCCTGGAAGTCAGAATTTTTTGAAGTATATTAACTACCACAGGCATGTTTGCATCAGTGTTTGCGTTGGTCTCACAGGATTTTGCCCCAGGCATCTGTCGCGTGAAAGGGAGGGACGGAAGGCCCTTCCTTATCTTTAAAATTTACGTTTGCCTGCCAGAGCCCCCTGTTTGAGAACTTTCCTTGAGACAGTTTCGCAAAGTAAAAAGAATAAGATTTTATTAAAGCAACAGATACAACAGGTTCGGAATTGCCGTTGATAAATGCACTTGCTGCTACAAATTTTCTTTCTATGAGCTCAAACTAACAATTAAGCGCTTTCAATAATACTATATTTTCCCGGGTAACGTCCAACGTTTGTCAGAGGCGCAAGTCTTACCAAAGAGGCGTCCCTGTTTGGGGGAGGGAGAAGGAGGCTCGCTCGTCAGCAATCTCCAGTGAACAGGTCAGGGGTTCGGTTTTCTTCCCTTCCAAAAACTTTAGTGAGCTCTCCTCTGTTTTATAGCTGCTGAAGGTGGGATGTGGAAGTGCGGCAGACATACTTCATTGGCCAGATTGCCATTTGCGCGGTTGTTGGGGGTATGCCCCCCCCTTATTTACATATCRTTATGCAGCAAAGGGCGTGATTTTTAATATGGTAAGCAGGGATAATGAGGCTGGGGGTACTATAGGTCAACAGTTAGTCTGTGAGCAGCAATTATTTTTTGGGATGCAACCCTTTGTGGTCGGGGTGGACCGCGATATCTCCATATCGCTCCCTCCTCCGCCGTGCAGCTGGAACAAACTGTCTGGCCTTCACCAGCTAGTTYGTTACTCATGTTGCAAAAGGGTGATGTGCTTTGGCTGCCACGTACTGTTTTTCCCGTGTGCCCCCTTATCTTTCTCCCTGAATTCTCTCTTGTTCCCACATCAGCATCGAAGCTCATGGAACGTTGTCACTGGTACAACAAATGCAGAGTCACAGCACAAAGTAAAAGAGCAGGTGAAATATTGATCTATTTTAAGCTTTACCACTGATCTCAATGGCTACATTTGTATAGTACAGTATTCCTTTAAGAAACTCCTTTATGAAAACACTTTTTAACTATCCATCTTGCCTTCATCTTGGTGTGCATTTGGAGAGGGTCCAGCTAGACCCAAGAGCAGACTCTGGGATTGGGGTATCTCACCCACTCTTTTTATATTCTTCACTGCCCACTTTGAGGCAGCCAGGTCTGGGGCTGCACCAGGCTGCAAACTTGTATCACACAGGGCCATGTGCTTGTGCATGTGCAAGACTTGCCCCACCATGGGCTCAGGCTTGGCATGCCCCCTTGAAGACTTCCCATTACAGAAAAGTATCTGTGCTCATTATCTGGCACATTCACAACTGAATGTCAGACTGAAGGAAAGTTCCCTGCGTCATAGGTAAATCTCATGCCAGATTCTTGCTGGGAAATTTTGTGCACAGCTGTGACCGTAGCTGGAGCCTACCTCTTCCCCAGAGCGATGAGAGGAGCCACCTCATCAACACAGTGAGCTTCAACAGGTGACATGAATATCCTCTTGCAGCCCTATGTTGAGGCCAGGAGGGTCAGATGTCTTGAGTTGAACACCCACAAGGTACATCAGGGGCTGGAAAGGCACTACACAGCCTGGCACATGCTCAGAGCCCACCACACACGTGCTGGTGAACCGCATGCCCTGGTGCCCATCCCGGCGCTCAGAGGCTTTTTTTTTAACTAAGAAATTAATGTCTTCATTGTCTCCAGCCTTGAAGCTAGCATAGCTAAATGTACCTACAAAATGAGTGTGAGAAACTGCTATTTCTATTTACTAGCATTTTATACATACACTACACAGCACAAGTGGTTCAAAAAGGTTTATGGCAGTGTTAATCGAGACATTAATGCAACTGCATCTAAGCCAGTTTCCTCTCATGGACTGAAAAACTTAAGTGTTTATTTTAATTTAGAATATTCAGAAACTAAACCTAGAAATGAAAGCACTTCCACCAAATATGATACTTATGAGAACAGTTGCAAAGGCTCAGTCATTTCCACACAGCAGCGAGAACCGAGGCCAGCAGTGTCGGCAGGACTAGGCACAAAGTGAGAATGCCATCATGCACTTCCATAATCCCTGGATTTAAATCCCCGCCACAGTTTCCTGAATGCACAGTTTTATCCTACTGTGCTGAAAGGAAATGACTTCACACATTCTATTGATGATCACATGCAAAAGTTATGATTTTTTGCATGCCAATAAAACAAGACTCTCCCACAGTGTATTGCCACCAGGCAGTATGTTCCACAGGGTGTGGCTCCAAAAAAGCGTGCTTAACTGTCATTAGCTTCCAGGGGAGTGACCTCTCTCTTCATTTGCCTCTCTGCCCTATAAAGTAGAATAGACTTTTTACTTGTTTCTTTCTCTTTCCAAAGTATGTCATCACTATCAACTAAATATCCACTTATTTACCACGAAAGTAAAGTTTTGTTCTAATCTTTTTAGCCAAAACGTGAGATTAACAACTGTCCTTCATAAATGGTATCTGATGTAAAATATTTTAAGCTCACATTTTTAAAAAGGGCTGAAGTGTCTGTATCTACAGCTTTAAGCTTTTCTTATTGATAAAAGCTTTATTTGCATTTTTTCTGCCAAGTACATTCTGAACTCTGCAGTACAAAACCCCTGCCTGCTAATTGACATGGTATTTGAGCTTCAGATTAATATCCTCTCGAATGTTTTTCTGACAAGATGCTAATGAACCAATCAGCACAGCTTTGCCTGGAAGGAAACCCATAAAATATGAATTGTAAAGCCAGCCCATAAACAGAAATTGCTCAGATTGTACATCTAGTCCATCATGGTATTAATGAGGATTTCAGCCAGAACGAACAAGTGAACCCATTTTCTGCTATAGACATTCATCCACCTTCAACTCAGCTCACTTGGATCTTGGAGCTGTGACTCTCTCTCTCTGTAGCACCTTTATAAGTTTGCATGTTTTCTGTGATTTTAACAACTTTTGAGATTTTATTTTTCAATACTTTTTCACATTGACAAGGTTGGAGGGGAAAATCTGTCTAAATTACTTTGGGAAAACTAGAAATGCCATATTCATTGGTTGAAAAACGTACCACACATATGCAGTGAATGTGCTCTGGGGAATGCAGCAGGCATGTGCTGTGCAGATGGCCTGTCCATGAGACCTGACCTGACACTTCCCCACCCCATTGCTCTGCACGCACAGCACCAGGGCACAGAGCATGCCCATGTGGATGTACCTCTAGATACACACAGGGTTACTGCACCTCTCACAGACCAGTTGCCTGCTAGTGTATCTATCCACCATCAACCAAATTCTTTAAATTAATGTTGGAGGGCTCTGTCTTGGTGAGAAGATAAGGGCTTGTTGCCACCAGGTGAAACTCTGTGGCCTCTAGCATAACTGTGTGGCTTCTGATACATACCAGCTCAGACCAGCTGCCCATAAAGGTCCCTTCTGACTTCAAACCCTATTCAAGACAGTAATTGAGAGAGTTACTGTTATGTAGTGCCTGATTTGCAATTTATGTGAAGTCGTCTGCTCACAGTTCATTTTCTGATGGAGAGTTTCTGTCCTCATTACAGTATTTGCTATCAAAAAAGGAATCTCTAATAATCACTTCACACAACCAAATTGATAATCTGAAGCAGGGTGATTCTTTTTTTTTTCAGTTAGGACATGATGTGAGAAGGGAAGCCAAATGTTATTCTACTAGTTCCTCAGTAAAAAGCAAAACACAGGCAAATCCATTTAAGCACAGAACACCAAGGCATCCTAGCAGAGTGAGAACCAGAGCTTATATAAGAGACATTACACACCTCATTAGGGAATGCAAAATATTTGACAAGGCAAAGCCTGTTGAGATCTGTAAATAAAGTATGAATGTTGGTGCTCCAGGGCAAAAAACTAGAACAAGCAGATACCAAAAGATAGAAAGGTGAGTTTAAGCTCCCCTGTCTAATGTATTATAAAACACTCTAAATGTTCCCAAGTTTCTCAGTGACATCCTGTTCATTCAGCATAGTAAAATGCTGAGCAAGTGACAGGTACAGGGCAAACCTGATTCCTGAGGATGTGGCACATATGCCACAGTAAAATAATTACCTTGCTATATTAAGTGTCACTGTGGAACGTAAAGCAATCTTGTTAGTACTTACATGAGTGCGAGAGGAATTTATTAGCAATTTTTTGGAAAATAAGTACATTCTTGCTTATAGTTCAGCAACAACATAGTATTGACAAATAAAGATCTGATGGATGGGATTGTCTCATCCCTGAATCTCAGTTTTGTGAGGCTGCTCCACCAGCTGTGCAGTCCTTACTTCTGTAAGCAGTTCTGCTCCTCTCCAGGGCGTGGCAAAGGTCTGTGTCCCTTCAGGTTTTATATAATATAAATTCAAAACCCTCAGTGATGAGGTCAGCAGCAAACTCAAAAATAACACACTTACACCCATACCACAGCCTTGTGCCATCACAAACAGCTCCTAATCTCTCAAAATGTAATAGAATCTGAGTTCTGACGGAGATCAGCTGACAGCTCAGCTCAAGGGCACTTTTTGAAGATGAAGAGCTCAACAAAGGTCCCGGGCTTGCAAAACTTGAACCTGCTGCAACACAGGATAAACAACAATCTTAAAGTACTGGCAATGGGCAAATTAACTGATGAAACTGCCTGTTTCTACTAGTGGTAAAGAAAATAGGTTATATATTTCCTCATTATAGAGTTTTTGTTTTCATTTTTAAAATCTACATCTTTGCCCAGCAGAACATAACTAAGCATTCTATTGTTATCCAAACCACAGCGTCAGACAATAGACCACTAATGGTAAAGCAGTACAGCATAAGTTTGGCATTACAGATTTACATTCTTGCAGCAATTTTAGATTACATTCACCCTAACTAATCTATTTGGACCATTAGCAAGCTGATATTTCTCTATTTATCATGCCTTTGCAAGAGGTTATCACTGATATTAGCACAAAAATGAAGTACAATCTCTGAATCCTCTATATTCAGGAAAATTAAAAAAATAATCTGGCATCACACTGGACATACAGCACGGATGTATTGTAATTAGCCTGTATTCTGTGTAATAGCAACCAGAGAAACATTCACTACAAAGACCATTATATTTATATAAAGAGAGTTATAGAGGCATTCATGCACTGAACAACAGAATAAAGTGAACACACGTTTCAGATGCAGGGAGTCCATGAGAGAAAAGCCTGAATGTCACTTGGATTTGATAGCCCAGCTCAACCCTCTTGACTGAGATCAAATAGCTCCGGACTGTAACCCTGATGGGAGGAGGAAATGAGTATGCTCCAGAAAGGCTATTCTGTGCTCCCTCTCTCCCTTCCCAGGATAAGAGAGAGAGCAAAAGAAGTCCCACCCCATGGTGAGGTCAATGAGGTCTCCCCACTGAGGAGATGAGGTCTCCACAGCAAATGCCTGTACGAAGTTTGTTGTGGTTGGAGCGGGTAGCTGAGCTGTTGATTTAGATGGGGGCTGTCTCTCTAGTCTCCCTGTAAGAGGCACCTTGGATTAAGCTGGCCACAGGACTTAATGCCCCATTCACAGCTTTCCATTTTTAATCATCAGGTGCTTTAAGCAATAACTTAAGCAGGATGGTTCCAGTTCAGCAGTTTCACACTGGAGTACACCTGAAGCTCTTGCGTTAATTTGTACTGGTCCTGGGAATTTGTTAGGTTCAGTTGATTTATTCTAAAACCTTTCCTATTGACACTTCATTCAGCATTTCTCACACTCATCCTCTATGAAGAATAACTCCAGTGGGAACCTCACTGACCTCTTCTGTAACAACCACTAGCAAAAACACATCATTTAGCTCTGCTGCAAGGTCATATATTCACAGAGTGCTCTTTTTACACCTTCATCATGTATTGGCTCCACTGACTTTCTAGTCAGCCTCTGGCTTTTGATGTTTTTGAGAAGGTTTTATAGCAGATTTCATACCTTTAGTAGGCTGTGTCTCTAAATCTTCATTGGCCAACTTTATTGCAGTTTGACATTCAGCTTGCCAGAGTTTATGTTCTTCTCCATTTTCCATGTTCAGATAAGAMTTCCACTTTTTAAAAGATGTTTTTAATACCATCTGGCAGTTTCCACTGCCTTGATGTTTGACAATGCCAACATTTTCTTTTCTTTTGGTCTTTTAAAAAACTTTTCTGGCGGTGGTGTACATTGACTTGGTGCTTCTAAAATACTGTTTTGAAGCAGTCTCAGTGCTGCCAATAAACATTTTACTGCTTTATTTAATCCCCTGTTTTCTTTTTTACTATCTTACTGATTTATTGTAGTTCTGCTTTCCAAAAGGCCTAAGTCAGCCACACACATCATCTCAGATTTTTGTCATTTAAAAACAAAAAAGCTACAGTAATTTAAAACACCATCTTCTCATGGGACTGACCCCACAGATATGCGCTCTTATGTGAGTTTTCTTGTGAAGTCAATAGACTGGCATTAGAAAGGGTTTTGAGGAGCAGAACCCTTGAAAGTTTTACTGTAATCAAACAATAAGATTTTTTCTGCATTGGTCTTTTGTGGCCTCAGTATCTGCCTACCTTCCACTTGATTCTGAGTATTTACACACCAGAAATTTGCATCTAAATGGCATAAATTAGGCATAGCCTGGTTATCTAGTCTTATGGAATAATCATTTTTCAGTGAATTGTAATTTTAAAAAATGTTATATAGAAGAGAGGCATTTGCAATTATGAACTAAATTCAACCTTCTAAAGACTAAATCTGTTCTCCATTTACTTGTGAAAGTTGTGCCTGCTATACACAACCTGAATTACTTCTTTCAAATAGATATTTAAAGAACTGCATTAATTATCATTTCCTCAGGATTCAAAAGAATTGATATGGGCTGAAAGAGAAGAAAAGGTTTAATCACGTCACTCTCTTTCACCCCAGTGCCCCTTTTCCCAGCCTGCCTTAAGGCAGCTGGCATCTGAGCTGTTGTACAAATGAAAGAGAAGCAACATCCTAAAGATGAATATGAATCATATAGATGTTTTATTTCAAATGACAGGATTCTGACTATAAGACTTATGCCTGTAAAAGGTCAAATACAATTTTTCATTTCCTGAGTCTGGAGGGAGGGAGGGATTGAGGCGACATCTAAACTGTTCCCCTGCCCTAGCACCCTTGGTGGCTGCAGTGGGCACAGGGCTGAGGTGTAGCACAGGTACCCTTTGCCCCATGCATTAGATGTCCTTCCTGCGATGCTGCAGAGGGGACGGTGCACACCCAGACAGTGCACACCTGGACATTACACGCCTGGACGGTGCACACCTGGCCCTCCGTTCAGCGTGAAGCTGGGATACGCTGGGGCATATAGGTAGTCCCAGGTGCTGCAAGACACTCTCAGGTACTGCTCTTTTGACGTAACCTGGGACCAGGGATCAAATGTAGGTGAGAGGCTGCTCTGCTTTGTGTTTTGCTTCTGTTGTGCAGCCAGTGAATTCACCCAGCAGCGCAAAACAAAAGGAGCCCGATGCTTCGACCCAGTCAGGGTGCACCGGCGCGTTTCATGTATATTCTTACAGGAGAAAGCAAAGGTTGCTCCAGCATCCAGCATCTCAGGGACATCAGGGAAGCTTCTGTGCAGGAGGTGGTCTTGAGTGGGAGATACACTGGTTTTGTGGCTCCTCCAGGCCCAGAAATCATGCATATATTAACCGTTTTGCAAACTTCTGATTTTCTTTTTACTTTGATGTAATTCTGAGGTTGTTTACACGAAAATAGTGAAATTAGGTACAGATAAGCCAGCAGTAGTTAAAAGAGACTTTGCCTTTGTAAGCCTTTACTTACCTTTCCTCCATGCAGCTAATGGCTCCTGTGGTTTTATTGTTATTGTTTTGGGAGGGGGTTCTTTTTTTTTCTTCGAGAGCCATGCTTCATGGCAATCTCTGTCTTCTCCTATGTCTTCAACAGAAATGGGGTCAAATCCAGTATGCCAGCTCCTGTCTTCCTTTGGAAAATGAAGTTTGAAATAGCAGCCAACACCCTGCTGACAATGTGCAGCAGCCAGCAAATTCCACCTCTTATTTTAAAATTAAAATATCAAAATCAGAACAACCGACACGAAAGCAAGGATATAAGTCCAAATTTATAGAGGAAGTCTGTTTCTCTTTTAAAGCAAATTTGTTCTGAACTATCAGCAACACTAGGCCTCTGTAAGCACCAAGTGCTGTATTCAGATCGTCCTCCCTCTCGTGCCCCGTGTTTCCTATGGACTGGCTATAGGGACCTTCCCATTTATCACTGTCCCTGGGTCTTTCCATCCCTCAGAAATCTTAGAAGCCCCTATTCTCCTGCTGAGTAGGAACAGGGACTAAAGAAAAATGTTGACTGTCTGGATATTACCCTGAATCCCAGATCCACAAACATATAAAGGTGCATAAYATCAGTTGGGCACATAAATCCCCCTGACTACAATACAACGGATTTTAAGTTCTTCAAGTCAGGTTCCCAGCTGTCCCTGTGGTTCTAGGCTTCGGTTTGTAATGGCACACACAATTTAAAAATGAGGCTGGTTTAGTTGTTCACACAAGGCAACATCAAAGGTGTGCCAAAGTAGATTATAGAAAAATGTCATTGTAACCTGGCACCACTCTCAGGGTCAGGTCTCTCTCTCCAGCAGATTTTGTTTGTTCCTTTTGAAATTCATCTCAGACTTCTGCAGAGATAAGAATGGGAAGCACCATTACCAGGAGCTGATAACTTTGTTCATTTTAAGATCTAGAGGAAAATGAAAGTGTTTGATGGAAGTGTCAGTTCAGCCTTTACCACTAAGTTCCTAATGCAGCACTAGAATGAAAAAACACCAACAGAATTGGTGCAGAGTTTTGATCTCTCCCAATGTACACTTAATAAATGTGTAATCCAGGATGCATTTCAAAATAGAATTAAGAGAACAAATTGCCCCAAAATGCACCTGAAGTGAGGCTGAGTAAGAAGTATATATATATAYCATGACAGATTTTTTTTTTAACATGTTCATCCTGAAAATGTCTTCTGCAATTTTAATTCCCTACTAATACAGGCTGCATTAGTGACATCCAGAGTGATATTTTTCACTTTTAATCACATTTCCATCATCATGCTGAGGCTAAACTGTCAGGTGGTTTTAAAATTAAGCTGGTTTTGAACTTCAAATCTATGTGACTACAGGAATGATAAACACTATACAGACTACAATACATCAGCCTTATGTTTTTCAAAATCAAATCAATTGTGCAGCAGGACATACATTCAAAGATCTGTAAGTATTAAGTCTCAATAAGCATATCACAGAACTCAAGATTCAATGGAAAAAACAATCTTGCACTCAAAACTCCCATGCATACCCCAGCAAGTTAAAATATAATTCCTCTGTTTAGAAATTACAAAGCAAGTTTTGCTTTCTATGGACATTCTGTGCTTCTCTAGCTCTGGCAGGGGTTTTGAATGTAAAATATTAGTAACAAAATATGTCAGAAAAAACAACAGAGAAAAAGGATGTGATAAATGTCAGTCTCCATACAATATACCTCTTCACTATCTAAGACAGTAAAAACTGTCTTCACTTGATTATTTGACTATGATTTTGTACAGAACTGGACTATGAAAATGGGTATTCAGTATTTATGTTTCTTTAATTTTTGGCATTTCCTAGGGTATGTGCAGCAAGTCTAGAGAATGAGGAAAATTATTCCAAATAGATTTTTGTGAATATATTCTTTTGAAACTTTATACAACTATCCTACACTCAGCTTTCCTTTCTCATCCAACAACTCCCCCCTAGATGAATGAGAGGAGACAAAAATACCCACAGAATTTTATCCTTAAGACGTCTTCACAAAGAAGAACTTACAGACATTTCCACAACTAGCTGAGTACAACTGCTGATGAAAGATGACTTAATTGACTTCATTCAAATCACCCCAGGTGGGTGATTAAAAAATTGATTAGGGATTTTTCCCCCTCCTGTCAAGCCTGACTGCAGCTCAGTTAAATTAATAGTATATCTCTTCCTGAGCTTGAGATGATAATACACTGCTTGATTGACTGAAGTGTCCCTGGGTCAAATCAAACAGGACAAACTGATGCTACAGAACATCTCTCTAGCTGGCACATGATATTATCTACTTTTCAATGCATAATATATTTTCCTACCACTGATTTTCAGCTTTCTGTGACCACTGAATAAGAGAAATAAAATCTCTTTAAAGCTGGGGAAATGTGAAGGGAGAAAAGAATAGTTTAATCCACAAAAAAAATTTTTTTTCACAGTTGCTTACCCTCCAAGAACTAACTTTCCTCTGGAAAGAGTCCTCTCCAAACACCCACTGGAATCCTGCTCTCACCATGCAAGTTTGGCATCTTTAACAAGCAGCTAGCTAGCGCTGCCACTAGCAGTGTTTCAGTGGTCTTTATCACTGGTACCATGAGCTTCAGTGCCAAGGACGATGGAGTAGACATTTCCAGATTCCAGCAAAATAAAGTTCCCAGAAGTTGAAAGGATGGTTTGAGCTGAGGTTGTTTCTTTCCAAGAGAAAAGTTACAAAGAGTATCACAATGAATTCTGGGTGAATTGTAACCAAAACAAAGCCGAAAGTGGCCAAAGGGTGAAGCACATTTGGACTGAAGCAGAGCTCGCATCAAGGCAGAGGTAGGTATGGAGTGTCAGTGCCATGGATGATGCACAACAGCATCTGAAGAATAATGAGCATTAGAGAAAATCCAGTGCTGAATGTCAGATTTTGGGTAACRCTTTTCTCCCCCGAGAGCAGGCCTAGCTGACTAATCTATGGAGACCTGCAACTCATTTTTTCAGAAATTCCTGTTACAGTCCTAGCCAGCTTGATACCCTGGACAGCTGAGCTGGCCTCTCTTGTGTTCGGATCGTTGCTTGTCTTCAGTTCTTGTGTGAGACAAGCTGTATCCTTTCACAGAAGAATTTCTGAAATAGAGACAGCTATAACTGACCCTTCTATTAAAAACAAATGTAAACTTGATTCTCAGGCTAAGTACTTCCTGAAAAAGACATACAAACTGCATGTTTCTCAGGGAATTGGCCGCTAATAAAAGCATGTATTTTAATGTCTGTCACTTGGGGATCCAGCTGGAGTGAGAAGGTGTTTGAATCACAGTGCTGATGCCTAAATACTCAGGCAGTGATTGCTGTACAAGTTTCTACTTTTGTCTCATCAATGAACTACAAAACAAGGCAAAATAAATGACTGCTCCAACAAGTAATGCAACAGCCTACTGCAGGGCATCCAGCTGGACATTACAATTGCTCTGCCAGGTCACAGTAGGCARCGGGAAGCAGCTGCTGTCAGAGGGAGCAGAAGGACAAACAGCACRTCAGGCACTCCTGGATGAGAAAGTCCCCCCCAACCCCCGTCCCATCCAGCCAAGGGGCTGCACCAGGGTGGGCACGCTCCAGGACTAACTAATTGCTAGGCAGGCTGCTGACATAAGGCGCTCTAAAGCATGCATAATAACTAAATAAGTAGAACAAAAAGAGTTTTATTTTCTGTCATTTCCTACTGAACACATTGCCCTGCTTACTACCCCAGCCATTGCCTGCACATCATTCAGCAGAGCACAGCTCCACTGACGGGAAAGCCACTAAAATATAGGACATGGACAGAGTGTGGGGGGGTTTATCACTGTAACCAGATCCTGATAATTCTTCAGTGTGTGTATAACATTATACACAGATGTGATTGCAGTATCAGGAGTCGTATTGGATAATCTCACCTTCCTGAGCCTATCTGTGTCACAGCATCTGCTTCTTCTACCCCCTGCGATGAACTACGACTACTGCAGTAGTCTGGGAAGCCTGAAGCATTTCAGCAGCTGGGAAGGAAATAAAAGGAAGCCACTTTCTCTGCAAGGAGGGTAACCTGAGTTTGCTAAGCTTCCTAGTAGTTTTGCTTTTAAAGGTAACTTGTTTGTTTCAAGCAAGCTGGCATTAAATGAGGTACAAGTGTTCACACAGGATGAATGTTGATGAGCTGAAAGCCTTAAGAATATTAGCTTTAGAAGGGTCTTCCTAACACAAATTGTCTTAATGCTCCATTACTCAAGTGCACAAAAGCCCTAGTCAAATGCCTCTTTCAACTGCTAGATAATTTAGTGATGCTATGCCTTTATGTTTATGTTCTAAATAAAACATATTTAGTGTTCTTCTACTGATTTTGTAAAGGGATATGTAAAAAAGTGAAAATTATTAATGGCAAATTATTGACATTTCCCCTTTCCTCCCAATTAACAAAGTAAGTTTTCAATCATTTGCTCAATTTAGTGAAATGATAGCAAGACCTAATACCGTTAAGTAATACAAATGGAATGGGTAGTCACAATGTGTTACAGTTTATTAAAGAACATTTTAGGTTACCTTAAAAGCTCATAACTTTAATAGACCTTGTAGGGTCCATTAAAAATTTAATTCAAATAATAGATTTTTCATTCTGTGGATTTTATATACAACAACTAATGATTTATTCAGCTTAAGAATATCTGGAAATAAAGTCTCTACAGTATATGAAAAATTCTATGACCAGGATTCTTAAGCATGGTGATAACACAAACAGCTAATAACGCTGACAATATAACAATTTACTTCCTTCAGAGGGAATTGATGCTTCGGGGAAAAAAAGAAGTGCTTCCTCTTGTATCTTCCTAAATGCAAGTTCTCTATTTACCACTGATTTATTTTGATTCTCATAGTTCTTTTTGCATTTTTGTTTTTAGCAATTAGTTGAAACTTAAAGGCTGCCCTTAGTTTTCTTACACTAATTCATTGTGGAGCACTTGTATATGTCTATGGTGGCCTTTTTTTTAAACAGCTTAGTTAGAAAGACCTTTAATGTTAATATGAATTTATTTGTATGGTTTTGGTATTGTCTGAAATTATATTACTATTGCATTAAAAATGACATTTTATGAAGAATTTCTATTTTATTTCAGTTTTATTTCTTTTTGATCCAATATTCCCTCCAGGCTGAGAGAGACCTTCAAGCTAAAGGTTAATGCTGACATTTATGATTCTATATTTTTGTTTATATTTGCACATAACCACATGAAAACAAAGGAATCTCATTTCCATATACACTTGTTAGCAACAACAATTTTCAGCCAGCACTTTGTACATAGAAGACATATTTTATAGCTATTACTCAAAACAATGGTGATGATAATGAGTTGAACAACCTTTTGAGCAGAGGCAGACTGCAGAACTCTCACTGCATTATGCAAACTTTAAAAATATAATTGGGCTACAAAAAATCGTATTAAATTGTCATACACATTATTTTCCTCTTACAGGATTGCTGATTATTAAAATATTTTGCATGGATATGCTCTTTTATTATGCACTTTTAAAACTCCCTCAAATACTCATCAACTTTAAACTCCAAATCATAACTTTGGTAGTTAGCAATGCCACAGATGTTGAAATATATTTGGCCACACTGAAAAAAATAGCCCCAAACCATTCTCCATCAAATTAAACTTTATACAAAATATACGTTGTATATTTTCTTTTTCCTGTTCAAATTCAGTTGATGTAACAACCCATTTCTTTATTTTTAAATTATATGTTATCTTAATGTTTTTATTTTCTGTAATCAGACCTAGATGGTGAGTCTTGTGTACATATTAGAAAAAAATGGTTTATTACAACATCAGTATTTCCTCCTCATTCAGTCTTCAAGTATGCACAGACTGCAGTTCAGAGTCCTCTAAATTGAACACATATGCCCAAAACTCACTTACCCTACCAGGATTAGTCTCTCTTGATCTGTACACATAATAAAGAAAATAAAGAAATGATATTTGTAATGGCTAGCTGTAAGGCCAACATTTCTTTTGGTGACAAAAGTCTCAGTTTGTAGGATCACTTCAGGAATCATTAAGAAAAAACTCGAAGAAAAAGCAAATTTAATTCACAAAGAAGTTATTATTACATTTCCGTTCCACAGTGTCCAGTTGCTGAATGTTGTTGACTTCCTCTGTCCTGCACATGGCTTCATTCATTTACAGGTTTCCCAGTGGTGACATTAATCAAAGAATCAGAACAGAGCAGCAGCAGGAGAAAAGAAGCTGTATCATTTTCCCTGCTTTTGTTGCTACTCTAGTTGCTTTTCTCTTGCTCCCCAATGCTATTGTGCTTGTATTTACTGACAATCTACTATGACAAGCAACTGGGCAAGGAGGGAACCACCATTCCCAGCTACTTCTTGCCACCACTCCCCACCACCAGCGGTCATTGGGGTGGAGGTACAGTAGCCTTCTGACTAGGACCACCACACAGGGTATTTGACCTGAGAATCTCATTGCTCTTTTCCACTGCCTGGCATGGACCCACTGTGGTTGCACTTTCTGCAGCTCTTTCAGGGACTGCACTTACAGTATTTGCCACCTTTTTGCCAGCCCCAGAAAAATCCTTTTCCACAGGAGCCAGGTGCCTGGTGGTTACTGGGCAAGTGCCCAAGGCCCTAACAGCTGAACCATCCCCAGAGCTTCCTTCCAGCTCACAGCGCACTGTTCATACCATGGGGCTTCGGTGCACCACAGCCGCGAGCAACCAGCAATTATGGTACTGTACCACTAAAACGAGGAACTCCATTATAATGAGCGTGATCTCCGAGCCAATGCAACACTCAGAGCACTCAGAGCTGCCTCAAAACAGACACATTTACTCTGGACAGTACCAGGGAGGGATTATAGCCGAGCTGTGTCAAGGCAGAGAAGGCAAGCATGAACACAGAAAAGAAACCAACAAAGAGGTAAGAGGAGAACGAGTCTTGACAGAAACAAGCACAAGAATATTGCAGGAGGAAGATTTGTCTACATACAGACTTGTCTATAGCTTTTCTTACTCTCTGCTTTTTGGCTGACACTTCCCCTTCTGCTCAATCTATCGTAGCCACCGCTGTACTACTTCCCCTTTAGGAATTTTTTTCACTCCCTCCTATCTCCTCTGCAAACTCTTGTATGAGATTTCCTTTACTCTGAACATTTTCTCCATCATTAGTTCTCCACAGAATTGGACATTAAGCTTTGACTGCATGAAGAAAGACCTTTACATAGGTTATTTGTATAACARTGTATAAAGCTTGCTCAGTCTGCCCCTCACAAAGATGGATCTCATCCCATTGTTGTCGCCTATGCTGGCAATACTGACCTATTCTCTTCTGAGAGGGGGACATTGGCATTTTCCATTGGAAAACAAGTTAAGACTGTTAGGCCACTAGACTAGACTAGTAAATAGAAGAGGTCAAGGCTCCTTCTATGGCCCTGAGTGACATGGTCTGGCTTGCATCTCTACAGCTTTCCCACTCTACGGGAATGGCAAATGGTCCTGCCTTTTGGGAATAGTCTCTAGCAGAAGCTGAGCTCTGAACTGAATTCAAGAATTTTGGGGGAAAGTACTATTTGGCACAGGCCAAAACTGTGCCAGGAACCAAACTAACAATCTAGTTATTAACCTGAGCTTAGATCCTGACATTAATTAGATTCCTCTTGTAGCTGTAGCCTTAAACACTTATAGAATCTATCCAATGCAGTAAGGGAAGCTAAGTTTTTGCAACTATTTTGTGACAAATTATCTTGACCTAATTTAAATAATTATCTTTGAGCCATGCCTATAAGAGGTTTTACACAATGTACCCATACAGGCTTGAGAATTTTCAGCTACCACACTGAAAATAACCAACCAGGAACCAGTGGATTCTGGGCAAAGCAGGCACAATATCTCAAGCTTTTTCAAAAGGTATAGAGAAGGCAAGGAAAACATAAATGGAGTGGCAGCAAGACTACATGGGACAGTGAGCTCTGGGCTGAGAGGAAGCTGTAAGGAAAGCACAGCAGTTAAATAGCTTACACAGACACAGTGGTGGGCTGCTATTTAAAAGCAATAGATGGACAGAAAAGCAGACTGCTAGAGGATAACAGTGCTTTGCTTTTAGTCTGTATTAGTAGAAGATGACTAGGGGCCACAGGAATACTACTGTTACCATGCCAGGTGAGATCACAAGTAGTCTGCAAGCTACCTGTGTCGCTAACTTATTGCAAACTCCATTAGGCGTGGCTGCACTGTCCCACTTCACTTCTACTGAGTGCAAAATACCATGGTCTTTGTTTTAGGGAAGAATTTCCAAGATTCAAAGCAAAAATAAAGATACCTGGAACCAAATATATCATCTGCTTGAACACCCATGTATACTCCATGCCAGTGCCTTGCTTCTGTTCATCAGATTGCCTCAAGTGTGCAGTTTGCAATCTTTGTGAGCTACAGTCAATACCTTTTCCTGTATATGCACCCCATTCCCCTAGCCACCATTTAAGTGCCTCCACTCTATCACTTGGTTTGTATTTCTCTGACTGAAAAAATCATTTCCTGCCTAATGTAACAGCCATGCTACTCTGTCTCCCTGAGGAATTTTTATTTTCATTGTTCCCCGCTTTTTATTCCCTAATAACTATCCATTTGATACTCAAATGTCTCTTCTATCAGCAAAATACAGGAATCTCGTCTGCATATGTGGGAAGAATCAGCCAAGCGAGGCCGACTTAAAATATATACAGCTATAGTTTGAACTTCTCAAAGCTATATGATAATAACTTTGAACCTAAAAAATGTGTAGTGGGTAGATAGTACAAAGTATTGACTATACCAGGAGAGCCTGCAGGGTCAGGCTCAAATTTAAAAGAACACAGCTAGGAAAGTATGAAGCTGACATAATGTCAGGGAAGAATTACAGCTGCTGGGTGTCATTTCTCTATTCTAAAAGCTTGGATTTAAATTTCACAGTAATTTTAACATTAACAATTATATCAGCATAAATATCCTTTAATTAGCATGCCACCTTACCTTCATTTCATCTCATTCTGTGCCAGCAGATTTAAATTAATGCCCTCTAGCAGCAACTCTATCAAAAAATAAATATGTATTTCTAAATAGGCATAAGTTATCATTTACTATTGTATAGTTTTTCTTCAGTTATCATTTAAGTAATTTGGGCTTTTTCTTCTTCTATCAGCATCAAAATCCATGTTAAATTTTTTTTTAAATCTCAGCAAGATATTAAAATCACTTTTCTTACTTAACGCTATTTTTATCAAAATCCTGTCTACTTTTTTCTTCACTGCTGAATCTTTTGTACTTCCTAGAATATGAAAAACTCAGGTGAATCATCCCTCAGTAGTCATGCAGGATACGTTTTGATTCATGAGAAAGCAGCAGACAGTGAAGAATTTTTTAGAAAAAGACCTAGAAAACTGTCGAATCTGGCTAAAGGAAAGATCATTTACAGCTTGTGTTTCATTCTGTTTATGGTTCTGTTAAAGAAATGTTCTTTCTGAACCTGTAATTACTGTCGGAAATGTGTTTTGACCTACGATAAGCAGATGAATGTGTGTGTGTGTGTGTATGTATATATGCATATGCACGCATGTGTTTGTATTAGCAGCTTGGAAAAATGTCTTACGACATATATTACTTACAGGCTTTGTTTTTAGAAGGATGGATGCCAAAACATCCTCTAAAAATTATATTCCCAAGGAATATTATGGTACTTTGGCTAAACTATTAATTTCATTAGCCTGATCTTCTTAGAACACAGAAGAATCATTTGGCTTGTTTCATTTCTCTGCTACAATTTGTTTTGCATTTGTGCAAGCTCTCTGAAGCAGACTGTCTTTGCTACCTGTTTATATGGTGCTTATCACAATCTTTGTCACTCTTTATTTGAGGTCATGTTTGGGCATAAGTCTAGATGTCCCTGTAGGTCTTGATGGACTATGATGTGGCTAAACTGGAATTAAGGAAAACCGTCCCCATGTAGACATCTTCTATTCAAATCAAGCATGCACCTACTCTGGTGGGTCTAGCATCCCTGCAGAGTTTATGTTTTTCTTCTTAAAGAGAAAAATAAACATGCAAAGTAAAAGATATTCAGTAAGAGCAGTAGTTTGAAGAATTCCTTTCTGGAAATGTTATTGCTCTGAGAAGTGGATGAATTCTGCAATTTCTGTTTTATGAAAGAAAAAGCATCTTTCACTGAAATCATACCAGCATATGCAGTTACAGCTTTGAGGATGAAGTTCACGGAAACCCCATGCCATCATCTCCTTCCAAAAAATAACAGGAACCTTTAGTGTACCCTTTTCTCTTAGTTTTCCTCCAGGAGGGTGGTGCCTGCACTTTTCTGTTTCTCCATCCTGACACTAATCCAGAATTGCTCTTGCCAGCGGAGGTTAAAGAGATCAGCTCTAGAAAGGCAGCCATAATTAATCCATAATTAAGTGGTCTTGGAGAGGGGAAGTTCAAAATCAGAAGTGCCCCCTCCATCAGATTAATGAAGTAGGAAGAGAGGAAAGTTATCCTGCTCACTCAGAAGATCCATAAAAAATTGCAGAAACTGTGCTGCTCTGTTCCTTAAAGCTTCAGCATATGAATCAGCACTCCCCTGAGCATCTGTAAGTGACATATTATTGTGCAATAAGGAACAGAAAGAAGGAAGTCTTCTAAAACCAACAGGATTAGGAACATGTGAAGAAGAAAGTGAACTTTTTCAAGCCTTAGCTATTACACATGACCAAAAAGCGAAGCATGAAGAATTCAAACTCCATGTGACCATTTTGGCACTGACGCTTTCCCTTTCAGCAAGGGGAATTTCTCAGTTCCTCCTCCAGGTCCCAAGCAAACTGCAAACTTTAAATTTAGACCTGTCTCTGCAGTTGATTGTTTTGTTTCAAAAGGAAAACTTGTGACCTTCTGCAAGTTCGGGGGGTCTTTTCCAGAATACTCCCTTTGAGGCCACTTTGGGAACTGTCCAGAGCAGATTATCAGAGCAGGCCCCGCGATGAAGTGGAGGACGGAAGCGCAGCCTCCCCTCTCTCGCACTACCTGGAGTGGGCACCATGGGAGAAAATGTTAGGAGATGCTGAGGGACACATTACAATACTTTTCTCTCCTGTGGTCCTTTCTTCTCTGCTGCAAAAGAATTGGTTTTAGGGCATGTACTATTTAGGGCATAAACTATTCAGAAAGACATCATGGTACGCAGTCACAAACTTACTCCTCGCTTTTAGCTTTTTATCTTTTGAGAAAATGTTACAGTATAATCCTTGCCTTGTGACTTCCACTAGCATAGATAAAACCAAAAACTGGCATACTTTCACCAGGCTATGAGACTGATTATTTAAACTGTGGGTTTTTTCTAGTTGGGATCTTTGGGACAAGGATATAGTCTTTACTTATGGCTTTAATTTCTAGCATGCTGTGGACAGAAAAACAAACAGCAGTAGCAAGAAAGCAGAATATGCAGTTGTGGTGTGTTTCCCTGAAGATTTAATTTGGCATTTCAACTGGGCATCTTCATGGCAAAGCTGTATCCTTCTCTGTGTAGTGTTATTGTTTCTGTTTCAACCCATGTGGGTCTGTGGTTCTTTGCACTATGGCTCTACCCGGCAATAGTGTCAGTTACAGAGAAACATTTTTGCACTTCAAGACAAATATAGGAAGAGACAGGAAAACTATCAGTCTTCGAATGATTTGGCTTGCATGCCCTTTGGAAGTGGACAGTGTATTTCACATAAGCTTGCCCAGGCCCAGAGCTCTTCCAGACCTCAACACTAAAAGGAGCAGGAACAAAGAGCCCACGTGCAATGGACATAAACCCTAATAAGAGTAGAAAAGATCTTAGAACAAAGCCAAGATCTACATTTCACCCAGGAACTTCATATCTCTACTGCTGAGCACAGTCTGTGTTCAAACATTAATCGTAGATTCACCAGACTGATAAACACATGCTTTCCTTTTAGTCACTTCAGCTGCAGGCCCTATTTGCTTTGAATGTGTTGCTGGTTATACCTAATTTTTCCATTGCATTAACTTAGGTTTTGGACTTCAAGTACTCAATACCATCCAGCTACTGTATCATTCAATGTAAAATATTCCACTCTACTAAAACCAGTTACATAATCCTTTTTTACACCAAACAATACACTTTTCCCTCCCCATCACTGTCCTTTAATTCCCATGACTGCAACAGCGTTAACTAGTTATTGCTACTTCTAATAACTAATTCTAAGAAAATGATCACTAACAAAATGTAGAACAAAGAACTCAAGTAGGATAACTTTAGCCATTTATTGCTGCTACTAATTATCCTAACCTTCTTATCTTAATTACTTAGTGGCCTACTTACCCAGATATCCTAACCTCATAGCCTTGACTTCCATTACACTCGGGATTCAGGGCTACAAAATCTTAAGTCTTTGTTACTGATGCTAAATACAATCTAAAAATGAACCATACAAAGAGCAGTAATTCAAACAATATCATTCCTGCAAAAACACACACATTTCTTTGATAACCATTATTACAGCCATGAATGTCTAAGGGCATAAGAAAGGAAGACTCTGTGGGAAGAGGAAATATCTTTCATAGACCAACTAATACGGAGGGGAAAAAAGCTTGCAGGTTTGCAGGCCTTTCCTCAGCTCTCAAATAGGGCAGCAATATTCAAAGCTAAATAAAAACTGAAACAACTCCTCTGAGTCTAGTTAGATATGCTAATCAGTTTGATCATCTGAGAGAAAAGATATCTGGAGTCTCCAGAATAGTGTTAGCAAGGCAACATCATAAGATGTTTATCTCCTACAGGAAAACTAGAGAGAGGTCATTTATTGCTTGTGGGACTTGAAGGAAAATTTATTTCTCTATTGAGAATTTTAGTTCATCTTCTGAAGGTTCAGCTTCATCTTTTTAAGATGTTTTCTTGCTTAGGACTGAGGGGTCAGAGACAGCAGTGGCTGATAGTGAGAAATTTCTTAGCCGGCCTTGGGAAGCTCCTGCCTTCTGTCGGTTGCCCGTGTTAGTCCTGAAGTGTGGTAGTTGTTTAGCTTTACCCATATAGTTTCCCCGGGGACATGTGGTGCGCAGGATGAGATAGAAGACATTCAAAGGATGCCAGGTATGCCCAAAGAAAGTTGTAGATGCAAAGCAATTCAAGTGAGATTGCYGATTACTTGGGGCATACTTGCAAGAGAAGGAGTTACTAAATAGACCAGCCCCTTAGCTACCAATAGTCAGGCGTTGGGAAAATTTTAGGGGGAAGTATCACATATGCTTGGCCTGTTCTTAGTCTTCCCTCTAGGTGTCCACTTTCGGCTACTACGGGAGGCAGAACACGAGGCCCTGCAGCCCCCTCAGTCTGACCCAGTGCAGCTGCTCCCGTGTGCCCGTTCTGCAACGTGCAGGTCAGGATCCAGAGACTGTAGCATCTGCTGTGGAGATGTGAGACATTTGTTTGTTGAAGCACAGTTCGGATTCATTCAGAGCATGTTGGTCCGCAGATCACATGGTGAGTTAAGAGAAACAGGGGTGTTTGAGGCTGAAGGGAAAATTCTTGGAAAAACTGGAAATAATCCTGGAAAGGATTTTTTTTCCAGTATAGGCTGTAACTGTTTAATTATTTTCTGAACTGGTTCCAAGCTACCAAGAGTTTACAACTGTTAGGGATATAATTTTCTATTAAAATCATAGCTCTGAAAAATGCACTTAAAAGAGCATTCTTCCTCAGTAAAGAATTTTTTTTTACATTGTGGAATTGAATATTGAAATGGTTGAATTCAGATACCACTCACTTTGGTCCAAGGTCCCAATTGTATATTGCAAACCAGTTTGGTTTGTTCAAAGTGACTGCTGTACTTGAGGACTGCAATAATTATTTTGCATGCACTGTCACAATGATATCAGTTATCCATGAACATTTATACAGTGCCCAAGGAACTGAGTTGCTTAGCCTTAACTATACTTAGGAGAAGTTTTAAAATGTTATTTTACAAGTAGAGACACACTTTTGTTTAGCCTTTAACAAATTCCTGACTTTTAAGAAGCACAACATACATATGGCATTAAGAGCACATGTTCAGTAAAAGTCTRTTGCATTCTTTAATTAAAATACAGTTAAAAATAACTTTAAGAAAATGTTTTCCATTTATACTTCAATTTTTGTTGAAATAAACATTGTACTTCAAAAACAGTAACCACGTCAGTATTTCTTTCCAATGTGTTCTAAAGCTAAACTTTGATTCTCCCCTCTCTTACAATAATAGATGTTCTGGGTATGTTTAGAAATTCTGGCACCAATAATGCCTTCCAGATTAGCCAAACCACATTTATTCATAAGGTTAGAGAACACACACCCACATATCTATATCTTCATGAATGGAGCAGTGTAACACCTCAGATTTTTAGTGCTTTTGATCTCTTTCATTAAGTGAGGCTTCTAATCCTCTAATAATGCTCCCTTCAAACTTAAATGTAACCTGTTAATCTCTTTAAGAAGCTACTGAATTCTTCCATCACAAGCATCTACCATTAGTAGCGACACATGTAACAAATTAAGATGTCTCTTTTTAAGATTGAGGAACTTTTCTGGCATGCTAACTGAAAACAATGAAAAGGGAAGATAATGTTAAAGTTTAGCCAAAAGGACATTTAATCCACACTGGCTTTTAAAACTGAGCAAGACTTCTTTCTGTTTGACTTAAATCTGTGGGGAACTGCAAAAAGTAATGAAACATGATAAACATCATGAATAACATTATTATGGTTCTCATTCCCATTATTCAGGTGTCTGATTCATTTATTTACAGATTCAACACTGTAAGTATCAAGAGATCTGAACATTGAATAAGTAATCATGGATTGTTATTAAAATGATATGTGGCCATATATGTGACACCTATTTACAGGAGACCACTCTTTCTGAAGGGTTGTGATTAAAAATCAATAGCAAAATATTGCTGTATTTTGATAAGCATCTATACTGATAGAACTGAAAGCCAGAGGTACTTGCTACAAGTACATTTTTCTTTTCTGTTTTTAAAGGCATTCTTGTTGAAGAACATTTATGCACCGACTGCTTGAGAGAATAACCTGTGATGATAATGCCATTTTCCTACAAAACTGTTTATCCACTTATGTAAGGTAAAAAAGGTTCAATCTCATCTGTCAGTGGAATATAACATATTGAGGTTTTTATTCACCTTACTTTTTTTAAAGCATTGAAGATAAACTTCAAGAAACAACTCAAAAGTTTAGGGACAAAAAGCTTGGTGAACTCATTTTCTATCCCTAATCCTGTTTGGGATACAGATGAAACATTTCATATGGCAAATGAAAACAAATTAATGATATGAAATAACCCGAGAGAAGGAAACTTGGCAAATCATTATTAATCAAAGAGCTGTCGGTCAGCCTTGTTCTATGTACAGACAGCATTATTGGTCCTAGCAGGGGTGTACATACAGAGGGAAAAACACAGTGGAAGGCCAGCAAGTCCCTGTCTTTTTGAATACTGTGAACTTCACTAAAAGAGATGTGGTTTTAATGTTAACTGTATGAAATGTATATTATATTAAAAAATGGAGATAGTGTCAGAGACATCATTCTGTTCAAGTGAAAGACTAGTGTTATAGCATTAAGTTTGCTAGGGTATATTAATTGTTACATATTTGAACATAAGATACTTTTTATGGCTTTTATAAAGTCTGTTTATAGCAGAGTAATTTAATAACTGGCTCTATTGTGTGAGTTTTCTGTTTAATCTGCAAACACTTACAATTGCGTTATTATGCAATCTATCAAGAGGATGGGGCCAGTCTCTTTTCAGTGGTGCCCAGTGACAGGACGCGAGGCAACGGGCACAAACTGAAACACAGACAGTTCCGTCTGAACATGAGGAAATACTTTTTCACTGTGAGGGTGACAGAGCACTGGAACAGGTTGCCCAGAGAGGTTGTGAAGTCTCCTTCTCTGGAGATATTCAAAAGCCGCCTGGACGCGATCCTGTACAACGTGCTCTAGGTGACCCTGCTTGAGCAGGGGGGTTGGACTAGATGATCTCCAGAGGTCCCTTCCAACCTCAACCATCCTGTGATGCTGTGATTAAATGGTATATTTTTCTCTTACTAAAAATGTTTAGGATAAATTTTATGTTCTAACATACAAACAGACATGTTCCCATGTACATATTCACACACAGATGCAAAGCAAGTCTGCCAGAAAAGGGTGACAACCTAAAGGAAAACAGTGAAGGGGGCCTAACAGAATGGAAAACTAGAAATGTCAAACATTTCAATTGCATTTATTATGAATTAGCAATTTACAAGCACAGAAAGATAAAGAAAAATAAAGTGCTTGTATCAAATCTACCATGACTCAGAGCAGCTCTGTTGTACTTTCTCTTGTTTATAAGGCATATTAGTTGTAGTTCATGCCATGCTAACGCTGTGAGAAAGTTGTCACTTCCATCCGTGAGAGGCAGAAGCTGAGTAAGAACAGCAGAATGACTTGTCACAGCCCCAGGCCGACTTGCTCCCGCAGCTGTGAGTAAAGCTGTGTTACTGCAGGGATTTCATCCCAGAGTCCCCAGTCTCAGGGACAGCTTTATAAGGTGCTATGTGGAAGACAAGATGATCCCAACATGGAAGAATTTACAGTCTAACAGAACTTTTAAAAAATGTAAAATAATATGGATATCACAAAACACCAGGTTTTCAAAGTGTGGAGAAGTAGCAGGTACCATAGCCTGTTGGACGGCAGTGATCCCAGGGAGAAATAAGTGAAATGTCACACTCCTCAACAACTCTGCTTATGGCAGTGCCTTACTCACCTGCTTCCATACCCAGCTGCAGACTCTGGTCTGTTGGGAGAGATCATGATTCACCCCGCAGGCCTGATTTGTCTTCAATGTCTACAGCTCTGATCTCTCTGGAAATGCACAGAAGTCGAATACAGTGATAAAACAGTCTTCATGATAGCTCTTGGCAGTTACTAGTGACTACACTGAATGAACTGAAATTATTTAGAACTAAAGCATTTTAGAAAAAAAAAGATTTTAAAATAGTAATGAAATCTGTAGACCTCCCTGTTTCTCCCTCAGTCTCCCGGTCCCCGGAGCAGGATAGAGCTGAGCTTCATCAGATGGCCTGTGCAGACCTGCCTTCACCTCAGCACCCCCCGCGCTGCCCCGACTCCCTGCCCTTGACAAGAGCATCACTGCAGCAGCTCCGCGATTTGCAGTGCTGCGAATGCTCGTGATCACAGTCAGCCTTGTAATTTTTTTTTATTTTTCTCATGAAAACAAGATGAAAACTGCCTTGCTCCAGCTGACTACTAGATCCCATTGCTAGCAAGGGAGCTGCAGCCTGCGGTTCAGTTGTCAACTCCCTGCCAAAGTATCCACAAGCAAAAACAAGGCTGCACTAATAAATGCGGTGTGGTTATGCTCTCTTGAAAAATAGCTGCCACTATGTGGGTCGGGGGGTGAGATGTAACATTTTTAGGATAGACCCTATGAATAGTGATGGCTATCAGTGTGAGTGCTGTTTGCCAAAAGGCAGGGGGAAGAGGCACCAGGAGCAGAGCACCTACGTAGACTGGCAGACAAACAGGGAGAAGGGGCTCAGAGGGTGAAAGCAGGGTTGGAGGCAATGCAGAAGACAGTGATGGGAATATAAGCTGGTGGGACCAGTGATGGCCCTGCCTGGGCTGGTGGAGGGTGAAAGCCATCTCTTTCAAGGAGCCAGGGGAAAGAAACTTTTTTGCATGTGCATCATGGCCTGCATTTTGACTTCTGAAGATTGCACATGATTTAGGAACAGGAGACTTCCTACTAAACCTTCAAAAAAAGAGAACGAAGTTGAAATGTTTCACAGAAATATTACTGTAGAACATCTTATTCTTCTAAGCCAACTTTCTGAGCTTGCAGCTGTAGCGCAACACTTTGTAAGTGAGGGCCCGGGGGGTGGGAGGTGGCAATTCAGATCTCCGTTCCAGGGGCTGGCAAAGCAGTGAAGTCATTTCAGCTAGGGTTGTCATGTAATTCCCTCTTTCCTCTCCACAAGCATTGCTGAGAAGTAATTTATTATAACTGCTGTACCATTTTCCTGCTTGTRGTTACCACGCTTTCCTATTAAATTGCAATTTAGTTATACATGGAAGTCTTACACATCTGTAATACAGTAACTTCGACTCTCTCCTGGGGCTACATAACCTTTATACAATTATTGCAGCTTGGCATTCCAGGATTATTGCATAGCAATACACCAAGTCTTACAAAGTAAGGACTCCTTGAAATCTACTCCACAGTGTTAAGTGCTGCAAGCTGACCTCTGCTCCTGAACCACTGTGCTGRCACAGAACCTGACCGGGCTGCATGGGGCCCTGCACATGCACCAGGCGAGACACCAAACCTGTGCTGGAGCTCGAGATCTTAATTACCTCTTTCCAAAAACTGCTTTTTCCTTCTGTCTAACAAGCACCGTGATGACATGGCTTCTTTGCTTTCCCTKCTGAGCTGGATGGAATATATCTGCCCAGCACTACATTTTGCGGTACAGACATACCCTAAAAGACCAGCAGAGTAATTTTCTTTCTTCATCCCAATAACCTTTTCCATTGGGCAGCATAGAACAAAGAAAAGGCAGGAAATGTTATTTCAAATAATGTAAAGGTGACAATGCTGACTTTCTATATGGTCATGGCTACATTCTCCCCTTCAAATATTTTCTTTTAAGAATCTGTAAACAGACTCTGCATGTAATTGCACATCTGCAATAACTAGAGGAAAAGGCTGTTCTTTCAGGAAGGTGACTAGGTAATGATTTGCTGGGAGAAGCTGGCCATTCAGCACAGCAGCTAAGAGGCCCGATAAGCTTCATTCTAAATTCTTTTTTTTTTCCCTTACAAATTAAATCTGGAAATTCACAATCAAGTGCACAAGAACAAGAAATGTCCAATTTTTATAACATATTATTCACATAACACTTCCCATTAAGAATTCCCTTACTATATAGCAACCTGAGCACGGCTGTAAACACTTACTTTAAAAGGTTACAATGGTGGGCTTAATGCTTCTTTAGAAACTTACTTTTCATAGAGTCAGTTCACAGCTGGGTGCTTAAATTGTACCGTAATTTTGTGCAATCRAAAACAAACCATATATCAACTCTGTTAGAGGTTAAAATTTCTAAAATACATTTGAGACTTGACTCGCAAGAGCTAAGATCTCTATTAACATTTAATCTCAGGGACGAGGGGGGAAAGAGGAGGCAACATTCTGCAAAAAATGTGAAAAATCATTTTGTATGCCAAGAAAATGAAGGTAAAGTTATAACTAAGATGCAAAATCCACAGGCCAGGCCATTCAAAATCAAGCACACTTCAGATGCTACACTTTCATCTCAGGGTTGGACACACTGCTTTCATTTTCATTCACTCAGTACTGATCCTGTCTTCATAGTGTTTAGCAAATGCATTCAGCATAAAGAGTGTTTAGCAACAACAAATGTTCCCTAAAGAAGACTTTCTGTCTGAAAAGATTCTTTTCAATCATTAGTCTTTTTAGTAGTGAGAGGATAGAAATCTGCTCCTGATCTTTATGGTGGATATACTGCCATTTTTGTTTATTTTTACTTTATTTATTGTATCTCTCCTTCCTCATTCACAATCACTAGGGATTTCTGCATGGGGACCTATATGTAAGACCTGGCCTCATATCACAGCTTCACTTTTAAAAAAAAGAAGACTGGAGATGACAATGCCCATGTTAAGAACTCTTTTTTTGTTTCTTTTCCATAATATGCTACTCTCTCCTCTTTCTTTCCAGTTTTGATAGTATTAACTACCATTGGAAATACTACCCAACATTTCCTGCTGATGCTATGGGAATAAGCACATTAAAGTTTATGAGGAGATTAAATACATTATGTCAGTAGTAAATAGACTGAAACAAATATCTGAACAGCAGATAAATCTGGATCCAGGGTTGAATTTGGTAGAAAAATTATTTGAATTCCACTGCAGACCTCCAGGTGATCAAACGTCATTGGCACTTCCAGAGCTGTAAAATGCTTCTGTGGCTAGCCATAAAGTACTAGTGAAACACTTATAGTCTGTAGATAAAAAGTAAATATAACCAGTTTAGAGCAGCTTTGAAGATTTTTTTTCTGAGAGATTTTAACACAATAGTGAGAGAACTGATTCCATATTCTAGCAGTGTATAAACTCTTTTTTTCTTACACTTCACACTGAAGAAGAATGATATAACACATGGTAAGAGAACCAGTAAGATACACTGGACTACAAGTTTCTCTACACAGTGGCAGCACCTACTTCTTGTCTACCTCATCTACCAACATCAAGTGGCTGAAGGAGATTTGACACGGCTGATGACTGATGGCCAGCTAGAGCTCAATCCAGAGAGCACTGAGATAGAGCTCAAAGGCTGGAGCAAGCACCAAAAGTCTTAGCAGAGATTAGCTCAATCTCCTTGACTGAAGTAGCACATCTACTATTACTTAGTCTCACAGTCAAGAAGTCCACTTGGCAGAAGAACTTCTGGTAGATGTTAAGGCTGATGCCACTGCCAAGACTCTTTTGTGTAACTTGTCTCTGGGAAGAGGGGCACCATGGTCCCTTTCAGACAGAATCCACCTGCAGCAATTTCTCTCTTTTGCCACCCAAGGTAAGTCTTGTACAACGTATCATGTTTGGTTGCAGATTAAAAAAATTTCAGAAATTCTCTACTACAGGCTACAGGCAGCTATTTACTCATCAAATAATATCATGGAAAGCAATCCACTCTGCTGACTGCCCGTTAGTTTCAAAGTGGGACCCAAGGTGTGGATGTGACAGATGGCACCTGGGGCTTGCTGACCACTGGAGCAGTGAGCAGCCTGAGGCAGAGCTGGGATCCTGGCTCTTGGCAGGCGTTCGCCCAAAGTCTGCATCAGAATGGCCGAAAGATAGCTGAGGTCATCCAGGCTTCAATGCTGCACAGATACATGAGGTAATCAACTGCTGATGATTCTTATATGCAAACAAAGTGTATCACACGTACAAGTTTGAGCATATGAATAATATTCAGTGCAGTGTATACCTTACATGGGTTAGGTGCTCTTACAGTCTAATCATGCATCTCTGCTAAGTTTCTTAATTAAAATAACAGAGGCTTTTGTGACAGGCCCAGAAAACCTTAATGCCAATGAACTTTTGGGCCCTGATTAACGCAGACTGTGAGCATTGCTAGACAGAGAGAAAATTAATGTATGGACAAACAACCACTATTCAAGTCAGAAACCATATTGCCATCTCATTCCCCACCTAATCTGCAACACACCGGGCCTACCAAAGATAAAGAAAAAATTTATCCCAAGTGTTTATTATCATTTAACTGATAATTTTAAGGACTCATGGAAGCAAATACAGCAGGAAAATTGTTGGGACATTTTTATGTAGGATGGAACTGTTAGAGAATTACGGGTATTCTGCTCAGTCATTTTAGGAAATATTTTGCTCTAAAGGACAAAAAACAATTCAGTGCTGAAAAATTTCAGTGTGACAATAAAGTATTTTGAACAACATACTGGTAGGGTATCCCAACAGCCCCTGTTGTGATCACATATTTGGTGAAGCTTTCCACAATAGTAACTATTTTCTCCTGAAAGATTCTTTATTTTACCTAATGGAGGTATTGTCCTATTTGCCCATTTTGAAATGTGTGTCTCTCTCTGGCCAGAGTTATATCAAATTCTTTGAGGAAAGAGAGGAAACTAACTACACAAATGCTATCAAATACCCCACCAAATAAGTGATTTTTTTTCCCATTTGTTACCATTTCTAGCATTTTCAGATGTTACAAGGCCTCTTCAGGGCAACAGACAGACAGCTACCTAATTGAGAAAGCATCCATAAATATTTACTTCCTGATAAGTAAGATAAGCTGCCTGCCAGAAAAAGTCAATGGAGATTAAGTTTTCAGATATCTGCAAAATCTGTGTTGTTAGTAATACTGCTGCACACAGAAGCCCCAGTAGGGACTGCAGCTTTGTTGTGCTACATGTTCTACGTTCTAAAAAATAGTTGTTTATCTGAGGAAACTTCTCAATCAGCATTTTTATAGGTATAAATCTGAAGTAAAAGATCTTACTTTACATGTAGTCAGCTTTTCAGTTCAGTAAGAATTCAGGCCATATGCACAAACATTCATTACCTAAATCTAAAGATTTTTGTTCCTTGGACTCTGGTCATGGTGGGAAATAAAAGAAACATGCAATTCCTTCCTGGATCCTAATAGCAGAACATTGTATTCTTTTTTAATCTACCAGTATTAGTCTGCTGTGTCTCCATTCTCAGTTTAGCAAAAATGTAACACGCTGTCAGATAACAGTGATTATTTTTTAATAATAAACACAGGTGCACTAAAGCCTTTAGATCAGCAGTCATAATGCCTATATAAGATGACATAGCCACCCTTCAAAGCAAAACAAGTCCTTTCATAATTGCTTCAATACGGGCTCCACCTTTCTTTCCAGTTATACATAAGCAACAAAACAGCTGTCAGCTCCTAAACTCATCCAAATGCCTTATTTAATTAGATTTTGTTTTACAGCATAACTAGGCTCCAGGATTAAATTTGAAAGGATAAATAGCTGACAACCAAAAAAAAAATTAAAAGGAAAAGGAACTAGGAAGCTGTAGGCAGGGTTTGCGGGAGGAGTAGGGATCATGTGGGTAATTAATGAGACGATCAGTTTTGCCATTGCTCCTAGCTTAAGCCACAAAAGGCAAGGTCAGTCACCGCATGTAACCTAATTCAGGGGAGCTGAAGTTCAGGAAAGCAAACAAGCCATACAGACACTTTAGTTAATTGTTTAGTCAAAACTCAGTCTTTAAATCATATGGAACACAGATGATTGAGATGTAAGATGTACTGCATTATTTATTTATAAAACGAGTACATTTTGATCAGAGACACTCTGAAAAATACCAAAAGAAGCTCTGTTGGAGTTCCAAAGATTGTTATTTCTAAAAGCAGCCATCTAAACACGAACACAGCATTAGCCGTGGGGAAAATTAAGTATTGCTCTTAGCCATATTAGGTTAAATTGACAGAGCTTACAAAGTTCCAAACCCCACTCAGGGAACAGATCTGAAACCATGTGTTTGCTTGCCCAGAAATGTTGGTTAGCTGAATAGCTGAAAAATGAAGCTTTACATTCAGCAAAAAAATGAAAGGAATATGCAGGAATCATACTGGATCCTTGTATGTGTGAAAATAATGTGATCTAGATAACAAAACATTTGGATAAAATTAAAAATATACATATTTCCAACATCTTATTGGAGTCTCAAAAGGCTGCTATTATGTGCTTTATGAGATTTTTAAAAATCATGTTGATCCTTGCAAACCATTTTGAGATTCTTCCATGCTTTCACTCTTTGATATCTAACAACAGAAAGCTCACAGGCTAGAAAAATGCATCTTTGCCCACGCAATTCTGTCCAGGTTTTTCTGAGGTACTTGTTACATTCCTTCTTTCATTTGCAGCCCCCAGAAAGCTTGCCAGGGTAAGAACTTAGTGAGCACCAACAGCGAGCTTGATGCACGCTATCATCAGAACAGCAGCGAAGACCCACTGCACATGACAGCGAGTCAGGACCTCCCAGCGCTTGGGATGCAGGTGAGCACAGAGGAAGGAAGGATGGAAGATGACCTGGGCTCCTTCACCACTATCTCCCAGCTCCAGCTTTCCTCCCAGCTATCTTCCCCTCCTATAATAGCATTCTTTGTTGCAAATACCACTCTTTATGCAGCTTAACTGCGCTATAGTGCTGAAGGTTTGAATCATGTCTCATGAGAAACAACAGCTTATTTTCTATGACTTTCATTTTAAAAAAAACTAGGAAATAAAAAAAGCATTAAAAACATAATATGTTTTAAAATAGATTATAAATTAAAGTTGGACATGAAATATGAAAGCCACTTCTTTCAACTAAAATGAATGTATATATGTTATAAACCAGCTTGTACATTACTAAGTTCAAATTTGAAAGTTCTTTTCTGCTTCTGTAAAAAAGTCCCAGTGATTACAGAATTACATGACAGAACTGATGTCCTTTCACACTGCTACTCAGAACCTTTCTGCATGCTGTATACATTCATATAACTGCATAATTCAAAAATGGGACAGTCTTTTAACACCAAAGCTGAGTTTTTTTCTTTTTGCACCTTAATTACCAACATCCTATGAACCCCTCTTATTAACACTTACCAATAAACTGTTAAATAAATTTCAAAGAATATAAACAAAAAAGACTATATTGGTCTTAAGCAAACGCTACTTACCAGCAGGTACCTGCCTGCATTATGAGACACCTACAGTCATTTTCTACTTGGTCATTTTGACAACAACGTGTACATGCACACTGATATACCACAAATTTTTTTTCCTTAAAAATCTCATGAATTACAACATAATAAGAAAAAAGCAAACAGAAGAAACATTTGGATGCAAACAGTTTTGTTCATATACCAAAGTACTGAAATACACCTTTTATTTCCAAAAGTAACATTAATGTAACAGATTTATCCTTTACACATGTAATGTACTAGCAAAGTACAACAGGAACAGATAAACCCAGTAGCTGGCATTAGGCAACTTTTATATATCCTAAATAAGTTAGTAAGCACAAACAAATCATCCACTGAACTTTCCAAAAAGAAAACAGTTGACTGAGATGAAGAACAACATTGGAACAAATCTTCCCTTTTCCACTTGTCCCCCCATTTTGGAATGCATTCATTTTACATACAAACCAGGCTGAGTCTTACAAACCTTGCTTTGTGTAACAGCTTCTTTCCAATACACATGGAAATTATAATATATCCATTACACATTTAGTGACAGAATGACATAGTCTTGACAACCTAACAAACTCCTCAGATGAAGTATCTGCCATGTTTTCTAATTCACAATTCTGTTATAAAATGCAAGTGAAGATGGCATCACAAAGTTTTAGGTTGGTGTGGAGTCTGCAGGAGCTGACTCAAGTTCATATTTGCTCGGTTTAGCATTAAAGCATTTTCTACCTTGCTTAAACAACCATACACCTGAATACTGAAAATTAAGCTCTCCTTCTCACTTATTGCCAATAATAAAGATTCTGTTGACTAAAGTCCCCGGACAGGTCTAAGGATTAACTGGGTTATGCAAGTGATTAGCCAATGTTAAAATAATCAGGTACTGAAGTTACAAACGAGGGTAACATTTGTCCTTCCCTAGTTACTGGAGTTGTTAAACAGGAAACAGCAAGGGTAAATTTGTATCTAATTGTGCTTTTGCTGGTACAGTTTATTTCAAATGGAGGGGAGGGTACACAGATGAAAAGCTACTATGTTACAAGCAGTTTTGCTAAAGTAAAGCAGGGCCATATTAGGATCACCACCTGTGCAAAATGCTAATGTCCAAGCAAGATGCTACTAGCTTGTATCTGACCTCGGTGTCTCAGCTGAACTTTAAACAGTTACACCAGTTATAATTTTTTAATTTCCCTGTGCCTTAAATGTCTGACATGCCATTTTTTCACTTCCTTTTAGGATAGACCCAGTACATAACACAAGTCACAAAAATAAGTACCTTGTTATATGCTTCAGCAATACGTTCTTAACGTCTTTGCAAACTAGTTCCACAAGTAACCTTTTTTTTTTTTTTTTTCCCAAATTCCTTAAAGTTATATGCATTCACCTATGAACCATGCAGTGACACCAAAACTACTAAGGAACCCTCTGGGAACTTATCGCAGAGTTCTGTGCTGTTCACTTTTACCACTACTTTTTTGTTTCTATTCTTTTTTGTTTTGTTTCTATTTTAATAGAAATTGTATCTCTCAGAGTGAACACTACATCAATCTTTCTTTGCTTAGTTTACTTCATTAGTGTTTAAAGGTAGGTGCATCTACACAATTCATGATGTATCTAAAGCTGGTCATTTTAAAAGACCCAAAAGCAAAAAAAAAAAATTTTAAGTTTGGGATACTGACAACTTTTTGAGTGAATTCGTTACATCCAAACAAAAGCATGAGCATTCTCAATAAAAGCTTTGAATGAGTTACGCACATTTACACATAGTAATGACATTAATATTTTTGCAGTTAAGAGTCCACTATAGTAGATGTTTTCCCTATCAACTACCTGTTTCTCATAAATATATTCATTTGTGTATTTTCGCCTTGTCCACACCTCAGAATTAAGCTTTCAAGAGATTCAGTAAAGTTAAACAGCAGCAGATTTGCAAGATTGTATTTCCCCCGCCCCTCATTTGACCTCTAAAGGAAAAGCATCACTGCATGTGAAGAAAATAGGGAAAACTCTGCATTTAGCACTTCAGTGTTTTGGAAGTAACTAGTAGATTTATTTAAATCTACTATTTGCACCATAGCATGCAAATAGTAACAGCACCAAATATACACATTACCAGTCCTGTAGCTCTTCATCAGAATAAGATGTTCAATTAAGACTGCTTCATTTCAGCTACTTAGTTCATTTTTTCATTCTGATTTTAATCCAGTACTGTTCTGTTAAATAAAGATGGACTTCTAATGTTATTGGAGATGGGGGGGGGAAGGATATATATAAAAATACACACATAGACGCACACAAACAGTAGAGTGCTGTTTACCAACTTTCAAGGCATTTCAATCTTAAAAGGGAACTAAAACGCTGCAGCTCCTTATGACCTTACCTCCGTGCAAGTAATAAGAGGGTTGCAGAGGTATCAGTGGTGACAGGGCAAAACCAAAATGAGTTTGGGAATGACAACATAACAGAGGTTCCCAATTACAAAGTCTAAGTGCACGTGGCCCAGGAGGCAGTTGGCTCATCACAGCCACTGACACTACCAGCCTAGGCATAAGGTTTGGGAACCCCTCTTCTAAGACGTATTAACATACAAAAATGTTTCTTATTGGCAAAGACATATGCTAAACATCTCTCAAAACTACAAAAGAATTAAAAATATTCATCTTTCATTAAATGTTTACATTTCTTTTGGACACTCAAAGACACCAGAATTATTAGCTATTCATATCTGTAAAGTACCATGACCCTTCCTCTCTCCAATTAATTGGGGAGACAAAGACAGAGAAGCTAAATAAAGGGTCCTGGGCAATTTGCAATACTTCACCATACCAGGAATACAAAGGGTGGAAAAAGAGCACAAGTAAAATTATATTCTTTATTCATTCCATTTTAGCTGAGAATGTTCCTATTATACAAATACAGTATAAATTCCAAAATCACAATATATTACAAAATAAAAAAGTACAAACTGCATTACTTAATAAATATATCTAACAAGTTAAAGTTAATCAGAAATTAGAAGTGACAGAATTCAGATTGGAAACATTTAAATGTTTGACCCAGCAAACCATACAAATCTCAATTTAAATACTTTTTTTTTAAACCATAACATTGAATACCATTCCTGATTTCTTGATTAGAAAATAACATCAAAGGAATAAAAATGTTGTGATCGGAAAATTACTTCTTGGTGCAACACAAGTGCCAAAAGAGAAGCAGGGCTCATACAAAAGACACCATAACCTCAGAAACAAGAACACAAACACGGAGGTGCAGCCAAGGCAATTTATTGCCAGAGCAGGAGACTATTATCTAGTCACAACATTCTATTGCAAGTTAATGTTCTGTTATTACAGATAAATAAGTGGARCAGAGGGTGAGCCAACCAGGCAACAAGAGGCCAGTTTACTCAAAACAGTAATTAAATACAGAAGAGTCAATTGCTCCCTGCACTGTTCATGTGTAGCTGCATTCCAGCTGGCTCAAAGGACCTGTTCTGTGCTCGAGGCAGAGAAAGCAACCGTTCTGAAAAGCACTCTTTTCATACTTTGCTGCACTTTTACAAAAACTATTGTTTAGCTTTACCAAAAAAAAAAAAAAAAGCAGCTTTCATCAATTAGGGAGGGTCAGTCTGACATCAACTTCATTTGGTAGAAATATAAGGTTTATGGGTAAAAAAACACAGCAAAAAATAGCTGTTACATCATAAGCCTTATTTACAAAACAAACAGTTTACAAACGTTTTTGGCTGTACAGCTGAAAGCCAGATGCTAACATGAGATGTAGAAGATGGAGGTAACAGTTTAAAAATATTGTGCAAAAAATACATTCTTATAGAAAACAGAGAAACCGTGGGGAGGAGAGACACAAATATACACGGAGAATCTGCTCGCAAATAATCCGAGGCTAACTTTATACAACACAGAATATTACAAATACGTTTGGATTCACYTCCCCCCCGCCCCCAGCCTGCGTTTCTTCTCAGCCTGGGTGCTGCTGCTTTATTAAGGATTAAGGCATCACCATCGCAGCCAGCACACCTCCCGTCTCCGAGCCCGCAGCAGAGCGCCCAGCCTGGGGGCCAGGCGGGCTCACGAGCAAGCGTTCTGCTCAATGTACATCTTGGACAGGGACACGGCCATGGACTTGGCCAGCTCCTCATCCCGCCTGCGCTGTACCTGAGTCTGCCTGCACCACGCCTCGTACTCCGGGTTGGGGCACACGCGGTCCAGCACGGCATCGTAGTGCCCGTTGCTAAGCCAGCTCAGCCAGATGCTGGGCCGCGCCGGGTCCTCGGGCCCCAGGTAGTGAACCATGGTGGAGACAGTGGGGCTCTCCGGCCTGCCGCCCGTGGTGAGGTGGATGTTCACGTTCAGCATCTGCCCCATGGCCAGCAGCTCCGGGTAGCCGGCCCAGGCCCCGTCCTGCGCGGCGCCGATGAGGAACTCCCCCACGTCGCCCTCGATGATAGGGCTGAAGTGATCCAGGTGGTCGGCGATGTAGTGCACCGTCTGCTCGCGGAGCTCGCCGTGCAGGCGCTGGTCCCCGTACACCGCCTTGCAGACGGCGCGGTAGAGGCAGTTCCCGTCGGGGATGATGTGGAAGCGGAACCGGCCCTTCTGCCGCAGGTACTTGTCCTGCTTCTCCACCTCGGCCAGGTACAGCGCCAGCTTCTCGCTGCGCTCCGGCCGCCCGCCCGGCCCCCGCGGCGCGCCGGGGCCTCCCGCGTCC
>NW_020448553.1:115616-178748 GCF_003343035.1 Apteryx rowi
CGGCATGGCGGGCCGTCCCGGCGGACGGCCGTTGGTGCCCGCTGGATCGTGGTGCGTAGCTAGATACGTAGTCGCGGCCTGTCCCCTCGCGTGTAGCGGCGCAGAGGCGGCGGCGGGGGGCTTTTCGGCCCGGTTCAGGCCGGGTGCCGAGGCGAGGCGCGGGAAAGGGCCTGCGGACAGGGGCCTCGGCGGGAGCCCGGCTCGCCGCGGGGAGAGACGGCGGCGCCTCTGCGCTGGGGGCGGGCTGGGTGTTGGACGGCAGTGATGGGCTCTGACAGAGTACTGGGAAGACTTTAAGGACAAGAATGCGGCATCCGCTGTCCTCAGAGGCTTACCTGGAAAATGTTTCAGAAGTAGCAAAAACAGTGTCTCACAAGATAATTTATTCAGCCAAGCACTTTGATTTTTAGAACTGACCATCAAGAATGCATTACTGGAGGTGTTCTAACTGCAACTGACTGATGCTACCTTGTATCCACGTTACTATTGAAAAGGACTGATGCTCCTGCCTATGCATAATCTGCTCCATGGTCCGGAGTTTGCAGCTGAGGTAGAAATATGCATTCAGTAGTTTTTTGATGCTTGCTGGATAAGCTGCTATTTGTCCACCCGTAATCCTACTTAGGAAAACATAGTGCATACATACATAAAAAGTATGGTATAAATCATCAAATAATAACAGGAGAGAAAACTTTTAAAATATAGGTCTCAAAAAGATCATTTGTAATTGGTTGGTCAATGCCTGTAGTGTCTTAAAATTAAGCTGTGTCTTTTAGTCTTAGCTGTGTTATAAATAAACTCATATCTAAGCCTTTGTCCATGAATGACAACGCTGTCTATACACACTGGACTTGATTATGTTCTGACAGGAATGCTGACCAAGAAATACCAGCTTACACTATGATCAAATGTTAACAGACATATTCCTACCAAAATGAAAAGCAGATATTGATAAACGTGATTTCAAAGTGATACTTTATTTTTCTGGATTCCATCCCATAGACTCAAATGTCTTATGAAAAGCTTTAGTAATCCAAGTAGCTTGCAGAACTTTAAAAAACTTTAAATTTGGATATTCTGACAATTTTGTGCCCCTTGTTCCTCTTTTACACTAATTAAAAATAAAATGATTAACTACAAGGATCATTTGCAAAACACTACCATGTCAAAAATAATTGTTTCTTTAGAGTTTAGTTGTCTTTTGGATCCATATGCAGGGAACTATTTCCTATCTCAATCATTGCAGCTGATTCCAGGGCTACCAGCAATACAATATAGCATTTCATTCTCCTCTTTATACAAAAAATGTGATCTGATCTGTGACTGACTTTTAGGTTGAAGGAAAAATGCTGAAATTCTTGGTGCTAAAAACAGTGGTATTTAAGAGAACAGTTTTCACATCCACCTTATTTTTTGTTTTGGATAAAACATTGCAGATAATTCCATGCATTGGGAACCTTTTAATAAAAAATTACAGAATCAATATATTTCCACAATTACTGCCTAAGAAGTTGAAATGTAAGAGGAATATCAGGTATGAATCTAAGTCCAAATATTCTGACTTACCTGTCATGTCCAGAAAGTTGATATCTCAGAATGAATGATGATATGTGTAAGCCAGGAGCATTTCTGGCAACCTATTACAAGGGGATAAGGTATTACAGCTCTGAAATTACAGAATGACTCTCATATTTCAGAATGTTCAGAACTTGTGTTTTAAATATAGCTTGTGAGATTAGTTGCTGAGTCTTTATTTTTGGACAAATCAGTGCTTAGAGAGGAATAATATACAGATCAAATGGTGGTAAATTGAAAAGCTTTCCTCCTTGAAGTGAAGAGTTGGAGCAAAAGAAAAATTCCTGTATAGTTTTCAATCAAAATTTTCAAGGTAAATTTCTGAGTTAAAATACTTTCTAATATGTTCATAGTTGACCTAATGTAAAATCACTAAAAGTTGCCTCTCCTTAAAGGGTTTAAAATGTGCCAATAGATGTTGTGGTTTTGTTCATTGTGCATAGATCAATGTATATTGTATGGAGATGTACATAACTTCATCCCAAGCAGCCCTTTTGCCTACTTTTTTTTAGTTTAAAAATGTATCTGTATGTTTCTGGGGGGGGAGGGAGAGACAGAGGGAGAGACACAGAGATGGAGGGAGGGAGAGAGAGAGATTCCCCTCATTCTGTTGGAGAATAAGAAATGGACCCATTAGAATAAGAGCATTTTTGTTACAAATGAGTGCTGCATTTTGAATACTCAGTACTGAAATTTTCTTCATTCTAGGATGTTACAGAAACTCCTGATRATGACTGTTCTGCCTCTCCAAAACTATTGGTTATTTGGGGCAGCGGTACATTAATGGATGGCAAGCTGTTTAATTCTGATTGTTACAATGACGTGCTACATTTGTAGTGCTTCATTTTTGGAAAGAAACAGAGTTGTTATGTATGCCCAAATTCTCATCATGTTAGTATTCTGATGTTCTGCTTCTCAGAATCTACATGGGCAGCAATTGGCAGTTATCTATTTCAAAAAATTATCATTCAGCATATTCTGGACAGAAAGCTTGTTTATCACTGAACAAAAATCCAAGTAGTATCCCGAAGTAAATGATAAATATGCCAGCAGTTTTTGGTAATGTTTGCAGATATATTGTTCTTTTATTCTCTTTTCATCTATAAACAGATGTAAATAATGCCACTCCTGTATTTTCACTTAAAATACATGTAGTAAGCTTGCTAATAAAATTAAAATATGATCAAAGTCTGTTACTAGGTAACTGTGAGACGTAACAGAAACATTTATAATACTATCTTAGTGTTAATTACTTTTAACATTTATTCCCTCCTATGTCAGGTAAGTGGAAAGAGAAGTTCATTTTGGTGTGTTTCACCTGTGTTATTAAATACTGTCAATGTAACATGGCCAACATTTTCCATTAATGAGCACATAGAGTTAGTCATAACTAACATAGTTGGCCTGGGTGGAATCCAATATCTCTTGAAATCAATGACAAAAATTCCTTTGGACCTCTGTGGCACAAGCATTTCATGCCTAGTTTTCAGCTTTCGTAGTAGGAGTTATCAAGGCTCTGCACATACGTAAAGAATCATTTCCTTAGATGTGACATCTACATTAATAATATCCTAATCCATGGTTTGCTCCAGTGTCATTGGCTGAGGAAGAGGGGGGCAATAGAATAGAATGATCAATTGCTGTGAACATAGTTCTCGTGAAAAAGAAATTCCAGGGAAGAATGTGAATTTCTTCAAGGCAAAGGTATCTATAAAAAGAAGGGGCACATGGTTATGCCACTGGTGCCCTTGCTACAAGAAGATGTTTTTTTGCTGTTTCTCTGAGCTGCATATGGAGAAGCTGTTGATTCCAGGGAAAGAGCAGACTTTGCTTTACATGTCATTTGTGGGGCCTGGATAAAACCTGACACACAGACTGACTGCTTCCAGAATATTCCTACATTTGCCACTTTTGTCACTTCAGCCTGAGCGTTGTGGCCACACAGGCACTAGAAGGGTTTGTAAAATGAGGGCACAGTATGAAGATGCCTTGCACTGTCTTCCGTAGGTTAATGTTCCGGGGCTTCTGCTTCATTCAGTATAGTGGAGCTTAAACAGACCTTAAACAATCTCTGTAATGATAAAGAGTAAACAGCTCTTGTAGTTAAAGTTTCTCCTGACATAATAGTTACCACTGGTTACACTGCACATTCCAGGCATTTTTCAGATTGTTCAGAAGGCAAACTACAGTCATAAAAACAGCTGCAGAACAACAGTGGTATTCACTGACGTAAAGCTGGATGGCTGAGAGTGGAACTACTTTTAATTTTAACGTGTAGTGGATACATGATTGACACAGAGGGAACAAGTTAATTACATCAGCTGGAACATTTATTAGTGAAGAAGGGAGGAGAACTTGGCTTACATGATACATTGAATGACACTATTAATAAGCATTTCCACAGCTTTTTTTTTTATGCTATCTAACAACAGTTCTTCAGCCAAATATACTTCTGGTTGAAGTATTTGATGAATTTATAGTTCTTTGTACATCATTGGATAATTAAATGTTTATCTTTATTAATATTTTGAAGCTGTGTATCTAGGACCAAATTTTAAAACTAATAGAAAATAGAAATGTACATGTATTTCTATACTTACATAGGTGTATATAAAGGATCTTCCAAAGCAGGAAAGAAATATTTACGAGCTGGGACTAGAAGGAACTTCCTGAATTGTCAGTTTTGATCCTCTGTTGCCTGCAGATGATCATATCATATCATTCCTTTCATAAGGTTACCAAGTTACAGGTAACTTAATTCAGGATACGGTTAACTGAACTTGTAAAGATGGGATGAGTCAACAGCATGGCCAAAAGAACCAGTTCTGCTCTTTCCTATTCCCAGTCTCTTGTTTCCTCTCCTATGATGCCAACTTTGTGATGGCTCAAGCACTGGTATTCAGCTAGAGTACTTTGTTCAACTCTAAATGTACTATTAACTAACATAAAAAGGAGAGAGAGTTTATCAGCGCTTACTTCTGAGGTAAGAATGCAATGTATAAAACGGGATGTGTCTCAGAGTTTTGCCTCACAATTTTCTGTTTAGCTTCTGCTATTGTGTCATGTTAAAATAATAATCACTGTATGGCTGCAGTAGTCATTAGAGACATAATCCACACTATGATATCATGTGGCAAGACTTCATGGAAAAGGGGCTGCTGGTGATAAATATAGACCTTAGTTCACATCTCAGGGTTGCCACTCCTGGATAAGTGAGCCTCTGAATGAGAGCTATGACTCAGGTTAAGGCTCATTTCTACTTAGAGACAAGTGTAGACTGTTTTTGTGGTGGTCATTGTGAAAAGGGCTTTGAGATGCTACCATAAAAAGGGGTCAACAACGTACTTCCTCTGAGAGAAAGTAGTGGTAATAGTATGATGTAAACAAGCTTTATAATGTGTGTGAAATTTAGAAGGGGTTATCTTCTACAATTTATAAAACTGGTGTTTGCAATGCTTATATTTTATTATCTAGTTATAGAAAATGAAATAGTTACTTTCTCTCCCTTTTATGTTAGTGGCAAATTTATGGTTAAAGTAGATATTCTGGCTAATACAACAGCAGAACAGAGTTCTGACATGGACAAATTATGAAGGAAGTAGAGGAAGTGGGCAATATAGCAATACCAGAAGTAGGAAATCACTATACACAATTACAGGAAATATTATTAATAGATTAATCTTGATAAAAACTGTAAGWGTAAAATAACTGCATTAGAAAAAAGGTGCAAGACTGCCTACCCCTGAAGTGAAGAAATACTTCAGTGAGGTACCAGGTAGTCAGCATTTCCATGTGTGGCCTTGCAACAGAAAGGCTTTGGAAATTGAGAATGATTCAAAATAAAGTGTTACCCCTTTATCCTCAAAAACTTTGCAATGCACAGCTCTCCCTTCCTTCCTTCCATCAGTAAGCAGCAAAGGAGGTATCAGCACTTTACACAGATGATTGTAGCACAAAACCACACTTATGTAATTATAGGCTATTCCACAACTGAAAACATGCACTACAAAGATCAGCTTTGTTATTCCACTGCTTAGTCCTTCCTGTGGGAAAGGACTGTGGTTACGTTTTTACATAACCAGCCCAGCGAGTCATGTTCTAGACCTGGAATTCAGGGAAAGAACATCATCACAATAAAAGCCTGATCTGTTCTCATCTACATAGCATAGAGCTCACTGTTATTGCAGAGTCAGATCGCAGCTATTTAACTTCCCTGTCTAATGAGAAAAAATAACACAGGTAGAGCCATTAGAGAGGAAGGATGACATCAATTCATCTTATTAATGTCTTATTCTGTCTGTGTAAGTACTTAAACCTTTCCTAAGCTAGTTTTTTCCATACCTAAATGTACAATACAGAATTATTTTTCTGATTTGACATTTTCAAAAGCCTGATTTTGTAAGAGACAGTTTAAAAGAGCATTCATAACAATGAGCCCAAATCCAGTATCATTTGCACTGGAAAAAGTCAGRAGCAACTACACTCCAGTTAGTGTATTTATACCAAAAACACCAATCAAAATGTAATCTTAACTTAGTCTAGTCAGCCTGAAATACAAAGCAGCATTCCTAATGCTTTGAGTATCAATAGAAATTTAAAAAGTAGTATATTAGCTATTTGAGCGTTTCTATACTTATTCGAGTGCAATTGAAATATTAAAATTGTTATAAAGAAGCTCTAGTAAGAATTATAATATCCACATTATATGAAAATTTAAACATTCTTTAAATTGTGATTTACATACAGGCACAATTTTATGAAAATTAAGCTTTAAGTATTTAGTAATTCAGAGTAATAATCCCAGATAGAATCAGATTACTATATCAAACCTGGGCCTTTCCACTGGACAGAATTTTTGTTCATGTCCCTCTGAATCTGATGGAAATTTAATACATCTAATCTAGCTGGACCTAAATAAAGTTTCTGATCCTACATAATATGGATATTATTAAACTAATGAATATAGGGATTAGAATAGCAATTAAAAGGTGGTCATGGGACAGGCTAGAGGAGAAGCAACTGGAGATAATGTAAAGGAATCATTAGGCTGAAAGAAACTTGCTAGTGGAATTCTTCACAGATCAGTCATGAGACTGACTTTGTTTAACATTTTCATTAGTTACCTTGTCACTTAGTGTGCTAATGACTTCACTAATGACTCAAAGTTGAACAGCATTTTTATTATAAAGAAAGTTTTTGAAACATCATACAGGAAATATTTGAAGGCTAGAGATGGAATGGCTTTGGTGATTAGATGAAATTTAACAGTAAAAAATGGAAAATGATCTGCCTAGTGACAGGCAAATACTTCTGCTCTTGGCAGAAATCATCTGTGGGAAATCATCAGGAGAAAGACCCACATGTGCTATTCAGTTGTGGAATTACTATAGCTTCTAATGTGATGAAGCTTTCAAAAGGACAACTAGGATCATAGAATATAGCAGGTGAGAATGCATCTTCATCTGGAATACTGTATGTATTTCTGGTCAACATGGTTTAAGGATGTTGAATTTTGACTGGAAGTAGTGCAAAGGCAAATTCAAATCATCAGAGTRCTGGAGATTGGACTGGGACTATCTAACAAGAGAAGACTAAATGTTCTTGGCTTGCTTAATCTAATAAAGGTTGAGAAGGGATGTGAGTGATCTCTATAAATACATCACAGAATAAATATTAGGGAGTGAGAAGACCTATTTAAGTTAAATGACAGTGCTAGCCAAAAAGAAATGGATGCAAATAGCCAATGAATAAATATAGTATTGACTCACATGCTTGGCTTTCAGCTATGACATAATTGCAAATAATTTTATGAAAGGATCCTAATAATAAAATACTACTAGCTGTATGGTGAAATAAGGATGGCCTATGAATGTGAGGACCATTACGATCTAACAATAACAGCAGGGCAGTATTTCAGTAAAGACTTTGATCTTACTTTACACTAAAATCTCATCCTACTCCTGCTACTTCTTTGTTCCACAAGTGGAAACAATTTTGTTTCCCAGACAGCTATGATCTGTCATTTTCTTCCCCTGCAAAAAAGTCTCTCTTCTGAAAGTGCTACTACACTTTTTCTTCCAAATTGTCCAATGGATTAATGCAATTAGTTTAAACAAAGAGCAGTTGTCGTCTTATATTTCGCTTGAAGTTTATTGCTGCTTTATCAGACCTGCAGAAGGAACTGTGTGCCTGAAAATCTGTTCACTTTTTTCCAACAAGACCAGCAAGAATAAAATGGATTTATTGTATTTCTCTTAGGTCTGCAAACAAAATGCCTCAGATAATGAGGAAAAACAGGAAATACCTGTATTATTTTCATTGTCATACTTGTTGTCATAGTTGTACTGTGACCTTTTGTGACCTAACCAAATTTCTTGTTTCTCTGGAATACAGAACTAAGAGAGAGATTTTGGTTTGCAAGAATAAATTATCAAGAACTCTTAGTGTATGAACCAGGTTACCTTGGAGACTCAGTCAGAAATTAATTAACTCTTGATGACTTCAGTCAAAGGATGCAGAATATGTAAAATTATCATAATTAAACTCTGAAGCAAAAAAACTGAGGTAGCTGGAAGGGGAGAGGAGCTATACTGTGTATTGCCAATTCAATTGTAACACTGAATCTGATCATTTCCAGACTAGAGAGATGGACTGTGCTTTCACTATGAACAAACACAAAAGCTTTGCTGTTCCATTCTAACAGAATGCACTCTAAATGCTTTATTTTAGCTAACTAATAGAAGGGTATCTTGTTAAAAAAGATGCTATGTGCGGCTGCAAACATCTGTTCCTAAGGGGTCAAATTCATCTAAACTCACTGAGGAGCAATGGTGAGAAACAGTGGTGCTGGTGGAAAGGCCCAGTCTCTGACATGTGAAACCACAGCATTATCCTCCTAGAAAGGAGAAACCCTGGCCAACTAGCAGAAGAGCAACACTTCTTGAGAGACAGCACACAGATTAGAGGCTGGTGGGATCTAGTTTTCAAAGATTAAAACTAACCTCATTTTCCAAAGTCAAAACCAGTATTTTGTTATGCCATAATAATGTTATTTAAGATTTGTCACCAGTACCATTCCAGTGCCCTGTTTTCAGTAGTTCTTAACTAGGTTAAAATACCATACCATCCATTTTAGGGAACTTGATGAATGAAGACAACAAATAACTTTTGATTATAGTCTTAAAAGATAGCTGACCTTGCCCAGACAAGACAACAAAGTTGTTTCTAAATAAACAAGATTATTATCACTGCAGTAGGTAATTAGCTGTGAAGCATCAAGCTACTTAACATAAACATACTACTTAGAATAGTAAGACCAGGCCCTAATCACAAATAAGATAATACCCAAGACAGTATGAAGTATAAGGAAATCATTGAATTTTCAATGTTCATAAGCAAATGTGAAAATTACGGTCAGCGGCCTGGATCCCCTAATGGATTTTGTATTCAAACGATATATGGGATTAACAATTCCCTTAACCTCCCCTAGTCTGATTCCATGCATCATAAAACACTGATGTAATTTTTTGGCAGTTTTTGCCACATGTCATGCCATCATCTATGTTAATACATTTTTTTTCTGTTTCCAATGGCAAATCMCTTTTCCACCAAAACAAAATGCACACTTCTATACATTATTATTGTTGGAAGGCATCCCCAAAGTACCACAGATTTCACAAATGGTCTTTGTAAACAAAGTAACAATTTCTGCTTTTCACTCGATTACCCGTCACTTTTCTAAACTAAAAGAAAATGACTTAGATGTCTGAGTTAAAACTGTCGGTTAAAACTATTATTCAGCGCATGTGACTTAAAAATGTAATTCCCCTTTTTGCATTGAATTGAGTAACATTTGTGCATGTAGTAACTGGTGACTTATGTTCTGTAACATATCTCACTTAAATTTCTTACCAATTACATTTCACCATTTCACTAATATAAAGAGGTAACTGTTTATCTCATTTCAGCTTGAATTCAAGAACGAGAACAAAACTAGCAGTTTACATTTAATTTGGCGGTTTGTATCTCTTTCCCTATGTCTTCTGTGGATTAGATTAAATTAAATTAAATRGTGTCTAGAGATTGCAAAAAAGTGCAATTAATAAAATTATTTTCATTCTTGAAAACTAGAGGCACATTTTTTCTATGAGCCATATGAATCCCTGACAGCTTTTTGGATTGACAGAACTTTTAACAGTCTTAGCTATACTAATGACTCAAAACATTATCAATGGTGATTTATTATTTAGCACAAAGGAAACTAAATCTGTAACCACTTCAGGTCCATAATGATTGTATATCACATTGAACAGACATAGCTGGTAATCTTAGCAAAATACAGTTTCAGTAGTAGCATCCTTCCTGTATAAAAGTCTTTCTTGTTTCCATTAAATAAGCCATTATTTTGCTCCTATATTTATAGAGTTATGTGATATTGATGCTTGTTCTTAAATGCTTACCTTTTTTTCCATGGGTAATTGGAATTCAAGCAAAGTTGAGATGATTCTTAGTGTAAATGTAATTATTGAGATCAAAGATCACTACAAATCAAATACTGTATTCAAACACAGATTAATACTCTCTGATGTACTTCTATCAAGGGAGAATTATGAGTAAATATTAAAAAATGCATTTCTTTTTTATCATTTGTCTCACACTGCCTGCTATTGACTCTCCACAGTTTAAAAACTAGAATGTGAAAACATATATTCGGTATTACAATGAAAGCAAATATGCTACCCAGAATGGCTTTGTTTGACAACACCTGCTAGCCTACAGTCATGAGCCAGGTAAGGGGTTTTTTTCCTCTTCTTCCTCCAGCACCTAAGTTGCAACCAAAACCTTTGACTTCTCCAGCATTCCTCCTCATTTTCTTCTCCTTCTTTGTAGCTTAAAAATGCTATCTCAATTTCTCATATCTATTTTCAAACAGACTAGAGGAGGGTGAAGCAGATAAAGTTCAGGATGATCAAAGTGTGGCTAGAATCATTGCATTTGGGTGCTATATTATATTTAGTATTCCCTCGATTATGCATGAGGTAGGGAAGATGTTTCTTGACCTGACAATAATCCTGCATAGCACATGAAATCCCCTCAGATATTTACTCTCCAGTGTATGATACAAAGGGGGTCTAATCCTTTATATTTTCAAAGTAATAGCACTGGCCCTTTAAGTGGGAAGCATTTGTTTTAAATTAGCCAAAGACTCTTGAAAGAGAGGTTGGCTGAAAATGGGGAAAAGATGTCACTAGATTAATGTATTTTGAATGAGAAAAAAAATGAAGGGGAGGTACCTGTGGAGTAACAGTTGAGGGGAAGAAAATGAGAAATACAGCAAAAACAATGTCGTTCAGGAAATAGGATGCGAGTTGAATTAATTGGCTTTATGAGCTGAGGTTTTCTACGGTGAAACAGGAATGTTTTGGTTTTTTTCTGAGGTTCGTGGGAGCGTGTTGAAAACTGGTGAAGGAAGCTTTGTTGCTGGGAGCTGGTGGCTGCTGCCGGGGAGAGGCRCTGACGGTGTATGCACCCTGGAGCGGGTGTGCCGAAGCGCAGACGGTGAGGTGGCTGCCTATGTGGAAGCTGTGGGTATCCCTTGGGGGAAGGTGCGGCGGGCGAAGCAGCAGCAACGCTGCCACCCCGCCCCCACCGCGGCTAGCCGCCGAATGCGACACCAACGGCTACGCAGCAAAGGTGTCGCAACAGTTAATGGCAGCTGCGCCATTTCCTCTCTCTTGCTGCCGGAAATGGCATCATCTTCTCTCCTCCCACTAGCATTGTGCGCAGCCCTGGGGCGGGGCTCCGGTTGCTACGGCTCTGGGCGCGGCGTCGTGTGGGGAGGCGGCGGCGCCGCCATGAGCGACCTCCGTGACGGGGCCGGCAGCCCCGCCCCGGGGTCGTGGGCGCCCCGCCTGGCCCCGGAGACGTGGGAGCTGCTGGCGCTGCCCTGCTGCCTGGAGGAGCTGGAGCCCCAGCGCCGGTGAGGCCGCGGGCGCCGAGGCGAGCCGAGGCGGGCGGCGGGGCCCCTCGGCGGGGTCTGGGCCCGGCTGCGCCGCAGCCGCCCGCGGCGATGGCGAGTCGCCGCCCGACCCCTGGTTCCCGTGCGTACGGGAGCCTTCCGTGAAGATGCCCCCTGTTTTTACAGTGACTCGGTCGGAGGGCAGTTTTTCGGTTGGCCCCTAGTGATACGAGTCATTAGGACAACTTTGTCTTGCGGTGCCTGAACCCTGAAACCGGCCGTGTCCTAAATTTTGCTTTCCATAACTTTCCTTGAGCGATTATACTCTGAAGTTTCAACTAAATACTTATGTAACCTATTTAATAATGTTCTCTGTATTTTTGCTGCTCTTCCATGGACTAGCAAGGATCAGACTGTAATTTATTATATATTTTTCTTTCCTATTTTGGAAGAACCTACTTGTAGTTTTGATTTAAAGTAATCTACTTGTGCACTGAATTACAGTTAACCTACCCATAGGTAATTCACGTGTTTTGACTGTATTGTACAGCTTACGGTGTAACCTACTTACAGCTGAGATTGCAACTGCTTCAGTGATGGATTTCACATTTCCTCTCCTTTAATGCAAACTGTGAAATGATAATACAAATTGATGGTCATTAATGCATTGATAAGTAGTAGTACTTGGAATGTACCTGATTGTTCACAAAATAAAGAGGTTTTCAGAACACCTGTGATCAAATGCTATTATTTTAACCAATTTGTCCAGTAGACAGGTCAAGTAGACCAGGGCAAGAATGTTCATTTCTAACAGAAAGGAATTTTGACACTGTCAAAATATTGGTTTTAACATTCTAAAACTCAGAAAAATATTTTCTGAGTTTAATAAAGTGTATTATTAAAGTTCTGTGTTTATTAAAATGTAACATTCATAAGTGTATTTTAGAGTATGATAATAATATAAAAATATCAAATGTATCAGTGGAATAGAAAATCCAGCTCCTAACCCAATCCAAAATCCAGGATTTCTGACTGATTTATTTCGCTACACAACATTGAAAAGAATCTATTTACTGACAAAACACATTATTTTCTTAGCATTCTCTTTTATGTTCTTTAGCATACTGTCAGTGTGGTTTGATGTTTTAGTTTTTATTCAGTATTTGACTGAAAACAGCTGCCTTCAGGAAGCAAACATAGCCCAAGAAAAATGAACTCTAAATGTGTTCATTCCACTCTTTTAGATTCACCTTTATCTAAAAAAAAAAATCATTTAAGTGAAAGGATAACTTTACCTCTGAATTTCCATTATTAATAAAAGATTAACTTAAATGATTAATACAATACTAAAATTTCAAATATTTTTCAAATCTGACTGTTTTTGCAGGCCTTGCATTTCAGATGACTTAAAAATAGGGTATTACAGCACAGATCATGCTACTCAAACAGATATCAAAGAAATACCAGAACTAAAGGAGCTAACTATTGCTACACAAGCTTTAATGGAGGTAAATTAGGAAAGTATCATAAGAAGGTTTTCATCACACTATAGAACATGTAGTTTTGTCAGTCATCTCTGTTTTGTGTATTTCTTAGGGAATCTGTTTTAGCTCTTCTTCTGTCTTCATTTGGCTGTTTCAGCTAAATTATATAAATTTCTGTTTTCAAAAGTAGAATAATAAACAATTCTTGATAGATGAATTAGAGACTGGATTACCTGGCTGCCTGAGTCAGAGAACACTACGTAGTGGTTAACATTGTTTAATGTACAGAAAACATAAATGTAAGTGAAAATTCTAAAGACTTAAACCTGTCTAATAGTGGCTAAGAGTCTGGAAATAAATGTGGGCCTATCAGTTCCACTGATATCTCACCTAATATCAGTTGTGAATCTAGCTAATAGTTTGGTGCTTCTATTTTGAAAATGTCATATTCAAAAGCAAATTAGAAAGAAGACCCAAACGGGTGGTCTTCTTTCTTCTTCTTTCCCAAATGAGAGGTTTTGAGAAAACTAAATATTTTTATTGAAAAATATTTTCTAACTGTCAAATACTGAACCCAAATATCAAATATCCAGTGTTGAAGGTTTTGGGGGGTGTTGGTTTTTAATTTGACAGCGAATATGCTATACATCTGGATACAAAGTATCTTTAAATCCAGAGTCGGTTCTCATTATGTTTCCTTCCCTCTTACTGGGACTCTTGAAAAGTATGTTTAATATTATGTATTCAGATCTTCTATTTCATGAGTTACAGTTTCCTTAATTTTAGTTTTAATTTTTATCATCCACAGACGTGATACAATGGAGTGATGCTTACAAATATGTCATTGATACCTCTGCGACTACTTTATATATCTGTTTTGGCACATTTTTATAATTTATGTTTTGTTTTACAAAAACCATTACAGTTTTCTTCATATAACTACTATCTAATTTCATTAGAGAACATTCTGATACAATATCTTTCACCTTCATTATAGAAGGCTGCCCAATACTTTGTTTAACAGTCAAATTTGTTATTTGGGCTGAGAATCAGTTCACGGATTAAGACACCTACACTTCAGTGTCTCATGCAGGTATCTGAGCAGGGTGTCCAAACTGCCCCTATATTCAGTGTAAACTTGTCTTTGTTGTCAGTGGAATATGGAGAACTGATTCAGCTGATCAAATACAGATGTGAGAAGAATCTCCCTCTAGATTCAATTGTCCTACAGATAAGCAYCTAGTGCAATTTGAGATGTCCCAAGATATACCACCTGGCCGCTGTCTCCTGTTTCAGAGAGGCACAGGTTTTCTTTAGGTTCTGTGTCATGTCTGCCAGCCCTGCATAAGATGTGTTTCATATCTCATATCTTATGACACTACACCACGTATGCATGAGCAACAGAATCAAGTCCCGCTGACTTCATTGACTGTAAAAGAAACTTATTCACCTAGTTCAGATGTAGATCCCCAAATTTAGGTGTCATATTCTGCAAATTGAATCCCATATTGACATCCTGAGGTGTCCAAAGCTTGGATATAGAGCTAGAAGCTCTGACAGCTATCGAGACTTTTGTCCTTCTGAAGTGATAGTTGTAGACCAAAGAAGATACCACAGGGCATAGAAATACATTAGATGCTTGTGTTTAGGCAAATGATTCTAGTCATCAATGTCTTGAACAGAGTAATAGATGTAGTCATATTTTACTTTTGCCTAACTTATTTTGTATAGAAAAATATTCTCTAGTATGTGAATAATAACAGGATTTTGATTTTCTTTAGTTCATCCATTCCCTCCAGCAAGATTTGCTTACCTACAAAACAGTCGTTCAAGCACAGTATGAAGAGAAAATTGAAGAGCAGACTTCAAATCTCTGTAAATATGTAAATGACAGACTGAGAGACATTGAAGTTTTTCATAAACGGGTAAAAAGAAAAATTCTTGATCACTTATATGTTAATTTTCACTAGGTACCAAGTTCTCATTCATATACCCTCCTTGTGCAGATTGATGTAATATTGTACATGATGAAAAGTAATCCACAGAAGTAATAGCAATAAGGAAATAAAGTGCTAATGCAGATATAAAAGTGACTGTCCAAAGTGTCTTGCAATTAATAAAACATGGATTATATTGTACTCTCATATTAACAACCTGTCTAGAAAAACATCTTAAATTGTAGTGTGATTACTTCTAATAAATATTTTGTAATATTTTAATATGCAAGAAATTTAKCATGCTTTCTTGTGTGTGTTTAAATTATTTACAGCTCTTTTCCCATGTATTTCTTTGAAAATATATATGCAGTGATTTTTAGGTAATAAATCAAAACACATGCACTGGCATGAATGCTCCTGGGTAATCATGTTGCAAGTATACAGTGAGCAATCACTAGGAAGGAGGAATGTATGAGTAAAGAATCAAATTCAGTTACAAGCTTCTGAGATGATCATATAAGAAAACAAAAGTTTTAAAAATTGATACATGAATTCCTATTTTAAACATCTGAGACAGCCCTTGTTAAATAAATGCTTGTATTTAAAGCAGTTTGGAATCCACTTTTTGTAGAGAAGAGATAGAGATGATTATTTGGGTAAAATCCAAAAAGAGGTTGAAGAATGTTGTCAGCAGAAAAAGTGATAGGAAAAGGAACATTAGCTTAGTTTTTTTTTTTTTTTTCAAATTTAAGAGTTTGGTTAGCATTTAATCTTTAACGAAAAAGAAGAAACAATTTTTTTTTTGTAATTGCTTCTGTCCTTTTATTGCACATCAAAATTCTCAGTAATTTTTTACAAATTGAATTGCAGAAAGAAGCCCGAATTCAACAGAGCTACCAACAACAATTATGTGATGCGCTGGCTGTTCTCAAATCAAATACTGAGGTGGGTTTTAACTAATAATGTGGTAGTAGACTGCTGATATACATAATAATATATGTTATGAACCAATTAGAGAGATCAGCTTTGCACTTCAAAATCTGGAGAAGAATGTGTTTGAATTTTTTCATGAAGACTAAGCATTCAAACCATTTTTAATAGAAAACAGCACAAAATATAATTTTTTTACAAGCACTGTTTTTTCCCCTCTACTAGTAAAGTATGCGGTTTGACATACTGAAGCATAGTCTTAGATGAGCAACATCATGGTTATTATAGCATGAATAATAGCAGGTCTTAGCAGGTATCTTAGCAGGTATCACTGGAAGAAGGTAGAAATGGCACATTTTTGCATTTCTTGACTACTGAAAAATAATTGACCACAAAATTATCAAGCAATATAGGATTAGACCCAGATACACAGTTAACACTTATTTTTGCATGTTATTGGGGGTTGTAGAAAGAAGTCAGAGCAAATGAAGGGATCTTCTGGGACTACTGGCTACTAGGAAGGTGAACTTGCTTTAATTCATGGTAAAGATAGACAGCTGTAAAAGGTGTTTGAAGTTGTCTTCATATAAGAATATAGTCTGCTCCAATAAAAAATGTGGAGGAGTAATCCTCCACTTTGTAGTCATTATGTTGCTATGAAAACTGGCCATAGTCTGTGCTGGGTCTCCTAGGAAGCAGGAATATGGTAATCACAAAAAATATTGTTCGATTCAATTTAAAAAAATGAAAATGTCTGGATACATTTTGTAAGTGAATTCTCAGGCTACTGAATGATGACCATTCACGTCTGCTGTAAGTGACTTTATACTGCCCTCTAGGGACCATGCCACAAACTTTCATATCACCAGATTACAGGATGTAATTTTAACAGTAAAATAATTCAAATTAGAAAGCATGGAGCGTAAATTTTATCTTTCTTCCTCTGCATACAAATAGAACACGCAAGTTTGTACTTCTGTAKAAAACAAAGTCAGTAGTTAAAAAAAAAACACTTACATGGATAATTAAAGGTGACAATATTTAAACCACTTATATGGATAGTTAAAGCTGGCAATATTTACCTATAGTTGTTCTCCTGTTGTTTATACATAGCATAGTCAAGTCTATGTGTATAGTGAGAAGTGTGCACCGTATATTAGCAGCATCTACTGTACAATACAACTTACAGAAAATCATATAAATTAAATGAAAAGCAGCCTGGAAGGAAAAGAAAAAAGTATGTGTTATTAGAGAATGGAACATCTTCTAGACATGTGAAGGGACAGGAAAACAGGTATAGTTCTATGAGTCAAATCATCATTTACCATATGGATGGTTCAGAGAACGGAATAGAGTAATGTGAAGCAAAGAAGAAAGATTCACAGAAAAAAAGGTGTGAGGAACCATGAGAGTGAGGAATTTAAGATGTGAAAGGAGATCAGAACACTGCAAACACTGAGCAAGTGACAGAAGATGATACGCATTTCAACAATGTTGCATAGTTTAGAGTGGATGAAGGGTAGAACTGGGGACCCAAGAGGCAAAAGCTAGGTTTTAGCAGTGAACAAAAGGATAGGTCCTGCRAAAAAAGAAATGACCAAATTTGTTAACACTTTACAGAAAGGAGATGTTTATTTTTTGATTTTGTTCTTTTTTATTCCTAAATGACATGTAGCGCCATCACTTGAAGAAAGAAATTCTGCTACAAACCCAAGTATAAAATAGTAATTTCCATGAGAATTGTGAAATCTTGCTAGCAATGACTTCAAGATAGTAATTTCAATCAGAGTTAGTTTTTCTTAAATAGTTCATACAATATAGTGCTCTTTTAAACAATGTCCCCTCTCAAAATCTTATAGTGACTCTTTGGGGGAAATAATCACTTCTGAGAAAAATGAAGAGAGTGACATTTGTCTCCTGGAACATTTGATCAATAATGTAGACATGTTTATGATGTAGCAGAGCTGGCCTTGCTTTCTTGACAGTCAATGGAGAGAAATAAGTATTTTTTAGGGCACAATTCATCTGATCAGTTTTAGATGCCTACTTAAGGGTAAATTGAGTTGTGCTCTAGACTCCTCTGACTTTATGAACTAAATCTCTACAGACTATTAAAAAAGCAAAGTGTAACTAACTAAAATGTAGATGTCTACATATGTTCAAGGAACTGCTACATAGACCATCTGCAATAATGCAAGCTTAACTGTGTGTCAAAAGTTCTGTTTCTCTAATCCAGTTCATATAATCACTCTGTAGTAAAAAACGCACAGAGATTCCATGGAGGGGGTAACAGCAGTGTTTGCACCGGGGAGTTGCAGGGTCAGGTTCCCTCTGGTTTGCTTTCCTTTTGGAAAATCTTGCATTAAGCTTGAATTTTTGTGCACAATGATCCGTCTTCAGCAACAGAGGTAGAGCCTGGCCCCATCCCAGCCGTGTATGTATCTTTGTAGGTAGGGTGCTCTAAGAAACAAGGAGAACTGAGTTTGAATCCACTGTGGATGAGGAAAGACTTCGGCCACGGTTCTCTCAGTTCCTAGAAGGATACTACAAGCGTTAGTGTATTTCACAAGAGAAAGCTGGTATTAATGCTAGCATTAATATTTTTAGAAAGTTGAGCAGTATTATGTATCGCCTAACTTTGGAAAATACATTGAATTAGATGCCTAGATACTCCTGAAGGAAGTGTTTGTACGCACTTTTAAGTTTAGTGTTTCCTAATGGCTGGCTSTTGGCAATACACGATCTTGGAGAGACATCTTTGTATATTCAATGGGAGGCAGCATATGCTCTTTTTCTTTGAAGGTGCTTATCTTTGTCTTTTGATGGCACAGGAAATAAATAATCCATTGTAGACACTCTTTTTTTAATCCTTTAATGCAATTTTAAAACTTTACTAGTGCAATCAATAAGATGCAAAAATAAATGTCAGTAATGCAAAAGTCAACATTTTAATAGTTTATCTTGCTATTCTGTACTTATGATGTATATTCCCCTCATTTTATTTATTCTTAAATGTTTTAAATAAATTCGTAAAATGCTTTAAAATATGTAAAATATACAATGCCTCCAAATCCTTTGCTGAATGTTTGAATTCTCTAGTATTATAGATTATATATTAGATATAATAAACTTCTGGCTTAAATACTTGAAATGTAGTCAGGTATGTTCAAATTTTATATTTGCTACTAGAACAGAACTCTGGAATGTAAAATATGCATCAATAATGTCTTTGAATTACAAAAGCATTCTGTAACTTTAGAAAAAACGGTTGCCTGATTTATGCTGGCGTCTTACTGGAGAATTTTTTCCCATATTAGAAGTATTACAGCATAAATGAAGAAAACACGGAGTCTCCGTCAGCAGAATTTTTGAGGCTTTTATGTAACAAGCTGTGTGAGGAACAGTCCAGAACTGAAGATCTGGAATGAAAATTGCATGAGTATCAAGAAAAAGGAAAGGGTAAAAGGGTATGTTTTAAAAAAGTTCATAAACTCATTATCCAAATGTGATCTTTGAACACATTCAACAAAGTGTATTTCTAGTCTTATTATATATTTATAGGAAACATTTGGCTGAAAAAATACTAGAAAGCTTTTTGGAATTTCCCTTGTAATTGATAGGTAGGTATTTTGTTTAAAATAAATTATGTTACTCTATTGACGTCACACCAATTTACATCAAGTGATAGTCTGGCCAGGAGCTGATTGTTATACTATTTTTTCTATATCTAATTTCTTTTTTTTTAATCCTCTTTGATAAAATACTGCTCTCAGTGCTATCTTTATTCCATACATGAACTTCTCAGTTTTAGAAAAGTCTACCTTTGTTTTACTAGTACTTACAGAAGTACTTACATTACTTCTTCCCATGTGTCTCTTTGTTCCCACTGTCTCGAAATAACTTCTTCTAAAATAAATGTCTTCATTTTTTTCTTCAGAATTGTGTTAATATCATTTAAATCAGCTATTCAAATATCCAAACGAAGACTAAAACCTTTCATGTTTAATTTTTTAAACTCCTGCAATAGGAGTTTATTGAATATGGTAATTACTTAGGTGCAACCATTCATAAACACAAAAGGCTGTTTATGGTTATAAGTCTTTTTACCCACTCAAATAGAGACATAAATAGCTAGTTATAATGGCTTACCTGTTCAGTTTTATGTATTCAGTCTCTAACTTTCAAATGGGAAACACAGAGTTCAGTCACATATGTACATGTAATTATTATCCCTTCTATAACATAAACAAATCCTTTTCCCAACCAAATTAACGATATTCATCTCCAGTTCACTGAAATGTGAGAAAGCTATAATACTTTTTGAAAACTTCACATATGTTTCAGGCTGGTAAAGCAGTCGTAGGTACTAAAGAGGCTCTTGCTAAGCCTAACACAGGATCACCTTTTCTCTCATACATTGTTCCTAAGCTCCCTACACACCATTGAGATAAATAGTGTTAATGAGATCCGAAAAAGCCACCTAACTGTGGAGGCAGCTACCTGAGGTAGACAGTATGGCCTGTGAAGAAGAAAGGTGGGGTCTAAGGTGTATTCCCTGAGGAAACTAGGTATCTCTTTCCAGTTGGAATTCATAGCTATGCAACCTCTTCCAGAATTAGATATTTAAGCCATGTCAGTCTGTTCTTGAGTACAGAAGAAAGTGATAGTTACTCTTTCTTTTAACAGTCCACAGCTACAACAGTCAACACTGGTGTGACTTGTTTCTCTTTTGCTTCATTTGGATAAGACCCAGTGAGGCTGCTTTGCTTTCTACTTTTAGAGCACTTAAGTGGATCGGAAAGCATATAGTAAAGAAGTTTTTATAACTTCCACTGGAAATTAGGTGCTAAGCCTCTCATTGTTACCAGGGCTCAAATAGTTCTGCAGCAGTACTTTAACTGTCTTGCAGCTTTTACGGGTACAAGTTCAAGCAGTTGGAGATTTTTAGTGCTTGTAATGCAGAATTGTTTAGTGCTTCATCAAGGATTTGGATCCAGATTTTGGACTATATGCCTCTTAACCAAATCACATGTGTATACTGTGCAGTGAAACCCACTGTAAAGATGCCCAGGTTGTCAGCTGGTGGTCATTTTGGAGCCAGATATATGATAAATTGATATATGCATACATTGCATCTAAAATAATGAGTTCTACTTAATAAAAAAAAAATCATACTTGGAGACTCTCACTAAAAACGTAAGCTGAGAAGGTAAATTCCAACTTCCGATGTTGTGAACAAATTACATTAGTTTGAAATGGCAGAGGATGTGGACAAAAGAAAAATTTTAATTGACTATATACTAATCCTAGGAGTTAACAAGCTAGGGGGACGGGAAATGCTCATATATCATACTCACATCAAGAAATGCATTGTAAGGGGCATTACTGAAATCTGATAGAACTACATGCATAGCTGGAATGTTGATATCTTTGACTAAAACACCTTTTTAGAAAAGTTGAAGTAACTAAAAATTTTTCAAAAAACTTGAGAGGAGTGGTATTCAATGTCAAAGAACAGGGGTTTTTTTTAAATTACTGATAACTGTACATTAAGAATCTTGTAATCCTGTATTTTCGCTAGCAAAACTCCTGGTGAGGATCTATTACAAATGGCATGCTAGAGAAGAGGATGAGTAATTCTTTAAACACTCCTTCATCTCATGTGAAGACAGAGATGCTGCATTTGAAAATTTTGTTTCTGAAATATATTGTTTCATATTTGAGATTTTTCTGTCAAAAACTTTTAAAAGAGCATAAGAGAATGCTTTTTTGTGCCTTGTAATTTATTGCTGGACTAGAAGATAGTGGTTTTCCAAGGAATGATAAATGAATAACTTCTACCATATGTATGTGAGCATATTTGTGAATGATTTTGTATGCACATACATGCAATATTTCAAAAGCTTGATTCACATTAGTGAGGGAAACTGACTGAGGCTGAAAATTTGAACCCCAAAATATGAATGAAAAAGCTGAATTCTCTAAGAATAATTTTATTATGTGACCAAAAAGCCGTGATCCCATCATCAAGAAAGAGGACGACTTTGACTAAAATCCCATTTGGGTTCCATGGCAAAATGAAAGTAGCAAATAATAGAAATTAAAGCAACATAAAACAAATGTGGAAAAATGTAAAAAAATGATGGCAATAATAATATAATCTAGAAGTTTTTGAAGGGTATAAAATGGACAACATATCAAGGAAAGAAATATAAATAGCAATATCAAGGACAATAAAATAGTTTTAGAATGTTGGGAGCAAAGGAAGTGGCTGCAATTGTATGAGCTCACTATTAGGCGAACATTGTAGAATTGTTAATAATGTGAAAATCACATGGGCAATTAAAAAAAAAGATGTCATATATATATAGGAAGAGGCAGAATAATGTACTTATATCACAGGGGTAACAATTACTTTCTGATTTATTAACCTCCAAAACAGGATTTAAGTGTTTAGAGAGAATACACACTTTCAGATGAGGAAAACCAGTCTCAGTGTCCCACGGAAAGGTGGGAAGCTCCTAAAAGTCTGTAGTTTCAGACCTCAGATAGAGAGAGACATATGGGCATGAGATCCTCTACATCTAGGGCAAAACTAGGAGGCACTGCAGCAAGGTTTTCTCTTATAAGAGAAAACCTCTTATAATCTCTGTCAAAGAGATTGCAATGAAATGCCTATTCTCCCTCCAGAGCTATACTATCTTAAATCTTTATCCAGACCTGACATGCCTTACAAAGGCAGATGGAGCTCTTTTGGGCCAATGGTAACTTGGTAGTCCCTTCCTGGCTGGTGTTACATTTAAAAGGCCTCCACAGATAACGTAATGAAATTCATCATAATGTAATGAATTCAGCTTGCAGTGGCTACAAGATGAAACCAAATATGAGAATAACTGATGAGATCAAAGGAATGATGGTGTCTTGATCTTTAAAAATCTTCAAGACTGGAAGCCCTTTTGGAATAGATGCATTAGCTGAATTCAAGATACAGATGCAATAATAGGGTGACTGGCTGAAAAGTAATGGCTTGTATTCTGTCAGTGGCCTTACGAGACATTTTCATGCTCTGTCTTAAACTGCAAATCTTTGAAATGTATACATATACAGTGTGAAAGAATTAAAATTATAAACACATCAATGAAAAGTCATTATGGAAACATGATGTTTTCAACAATAAAGTTCAAATTTACAGAAATGAAAAAGACATTTTTCCCTTACAACTCAAATCTGCTATATTTGTAAATGAGTGTTTTTCATGACAGCTTGTACAATTGCACCCTCTTGTGGTATAAATAATGTAGACATAAATACCTGAAGTATAGCTTAGAAAGGGAAAGGTGCATAATAATTTGGATGACAGGTTTTCAGTCATGAATTTTGTTTTCAGGGCAAATTCCCAATAAATAAACAATAACTTCAGTTTATCTTTTCAACTAAAATATGCCAAATATTTTCATTTTTGATATCATCATGAAGCATCAGTAAAATGAATCATATTTCTGTGCAGTAAGACTGCAGAAATCCCAGCTGTTATTAAAACAGCTGATTAATTATTTTGAGTGTGTACTAAATAGACAGATACCAAAGGGAAATGTGTATTTCTCAGTTGCATAATAATGGCTATATACTTTTGCCTTTACTCAGAGGATTATTTGGCCAGAATGCTCTCCTTATAGGTAGATGAATCTGGTTTAAGTTTGTTTATATTTCAAAATTATGTATCCATGTTTATCTAGTATTCTATTAGAAATGTAATCTGAAGAGTCCACAATACTTAACTCTAGCAACTGTATAGTAGAATTCATTAAAGCTAAAATATGCATATTTTACGTAAGTAATAAAACTTTGAGAGTTAACAGATAAGGTGAGAAATTTTGAAACCTCCTTTATAAGCCAGGTTCTACGCATCTTCCAACCTCTAGCTGTTTTCTTACAATTTAAAGTTCCCTGGTTTAAGCAAGCCAAACACTACCGCTGTGGGCAGATGGTAGAGAGAACATTACTACAAAACCTGCCACTCAAAGTGTAACAGATGACTGTAGCTACAGAAAATTGTCCCTTTGTTCATTTTGCTAATGAGTGTCCTCATTGCAGCAGGAGACTGAATAATTAATTACTTGCAGTTCTTGTTTTTAACAGATGGTGGAGCTAGAGCTAAAGGTTGTCTAAGTAAATTGCGAAGTATAAATTTATGAAAAAAATAACGTCTGGTGTGTTTTTCATATCGTTTCCTTAAAACAGTAAAAGATAAGACTACATTTATATTTGAGATACCATTTAAAATTAATTCATATGATTAATTAAAATTATTTTAGTTTATGATAATGGCAGTTTCTTTGATCATCAGCTGTTGGTGCTCAAATACTGCCAGGGCAAAAGAACAAATACCTAAGCCTATTAAGAGCTGTAACAGTTACTTAAAAGGTCTTTTGAAATTCTAAATTTGTTTTGTAATGGTTTAGAGTTGGCTACTGCCAGACCAGAAACTCAATTACTCAAATATTCCATGCACTGTATTATTAACACTACTTATCTCCCTAAAGCATGCTAGTCTGTTTACAGGATTTGCTACAAGTTTTTAATGAAAACATGCAACTAATAATTATCTGAGAAGTTTAATTTAAAATCTCTTAGTGCATAAAGAATATTTAAAATAGTTTTTGAAGTATTTAAATAGAATTTTTTAAAAACTTGTACTATTCAAAGTAGCATTTTTGTTACTGTTGGTTGGTTTTATTGTAAACGACTACTGTTCCTTCAGTAAAGGAAGGGGAACCACAAACTAATACAATGTATTACTTTTCAAAGCACTTGACTTTTTTTTATATGATTTTTGATAAAATCAGTGAAAGCTTTGTGGCCAGAACTCTATGTGATACATTGATAATTTGTTCTGGTAAGTCAGAGATCAAAAATGTCTTTTATAAGGAAAAAGTAGTTAGGGACTAAATTTTACTCATAAATATATTATAGTTCAAGTTTATATGTTATTTGAAAACCTCAGAATTTTATTTTCAAAGTTCTTTAACATTTTTATTTTCTGGTAATTTTAGAAAGGAGTTAATATTTTTACCAGGCAAAGCAAGTAATATCCTAAATTTTCTTTTGTAAGCAAAGTAATTGCTGTCTGACTTTTCTCTTTTGTGTTAATATTTTAAATGGTTTCAGGAGTTAGTTATTATTCTGGTATTACTATAAAGATCCGTGCCAGCTCTGAAAGCTTTTCTATAATTTTAAAAGAAATATGTGGCAGTAAAATCTAGACAGCCATAAGACAATATATTCAAATGTTTTCAATAGCTTTGAAACCAACAAGAAAAAAAGAGTAGCTGTCCCAATAAGCTTCAGTTGCATAAGAAGTCTTTTCCATAATGGACGTGGCAAGATTTAAACAAAGGACACGCATAATAAAAATGTAAATGAGTTTGCTTTACTAAAACTATAACTTTAAAGTCTTTTGTTGTATGTTATCCTGGAACCTTCTTACAAGGTAATCACTGTTTGCATAGAGATTTAAACCGTAGTCTTCAATAGCATTAAACCCCTGCACGGTCTATGTGTGACAGGCATGCAAAGCCATGTTAATGTTCAGAATATGAATTGCCTCTGGGTGGCTCCGACACCAAGTAGAAAACCAACTGTGTTGGTATCAGAAGGCCTGATGGACTCCATGCGGCTCCCAGCCTGAAAACTTCACCGCTTTGACATGTGATGTGCTCCTCATGACACTGGCAGCACTGTCACTGAGAAATGGCACAAAGGCAACAAGCCCCCCTCCTTAGCCGTGCACTTTGCAACCCCCTGGTGTTGCCTGTCCACAGTCTCTCCTGCCTGCCTAGTTACGGACAGCACTTCATAAACACAGAGGGAAGTGTGGGTGGATAGGCCCCAGCTGCCTTCCTGGACACAGCCTCCATAATAAATTGACCTGAATGATGAGGGCACACAAACAGTATGATATGCATTATTCCTGTCAATAAAATGTCCCCATGTGTTATGGTCTTTGTATATAATGTACTGCAGCCTTTCTTCCAGCAAGAACCTATTTAGAGTCTCAACTTTCTTCTATTCATATTATGTCTCTGTAATAGAATTCAGAAATTATATGATACTGTGTTGTATAATATTATACCAGTGTAGCATATTTAAATCCTTGAGTCCTTACTTATAAATTCAAGGCATTGCAATCTTTCAGGTTGCCTTTGAAGATGATGACCATGAAAAAAAAATGCTTGAAAAAGGAAATGAGGATTTCAAAGAAGAGATTTTTAAACTACACAATAAGATTTTTCATCTTGAAAATGCTCTGAAACGCTCTGAAAAAGAAAATTGTTTATTAGGTAAAACTTTAAACTGATGTTAGATCAAGATGACTAGTTTAAATACAGTATATAAGAAATGTTACTAAATATGAAATTCGTTGTTAACATGCTTCAGATGGTTGGCAATTTATTTCTGGACTACTATCTTTTTCTGGTATTGAATGCTAATTTTGTATGTATTTGTAGAGAAATTCATACATATTTATTCTAATTTTAATGCATATATTAACATATTTTTAATTTATGACAAAGGAATATTTGCTATGGCTTTTGAGACTTCTAATATTGCCTAGCAATGTGGCTAGAGATCATATTTTGTGACAGACATACTGTAAAGTTGCTAAAATAGAAGGTTTTGTATGTAGATGTTTATACTTTTAAATCATGGTCTAATATTTTATCTCATCTTAAAACGATTGTATTAAAGCCTGCTCTTTTATAGAGCAGTTTTTGTGCTTCTGCAAAATATTTGAATGTGCATTTCTTCATAAAATTTGTGTTTCCATGGAGGTTTTCTAACAGAATCAGTTTTATCAAATAAGCAATCACTATTTTTGGTACCTATGCTTTACCACAGTTCTGAAAAGGAATTTGTTTTTTCCAGTAGGTACAATGTACAGTCTTTACTTTCAGGTTACCTCTCATATATTGCCAGTGTGAAATACTTAATGGATGAAATTAGAAACTATGGCAATAGAATAGAATTTGACTTTTTACTTTTGTTGTGTCCAGCTAGATTAGACCCGGTATCACCTTTAATGGTAGCAAGATGAATTTGACTTAGGCTATATTCCTTATTCCTATTTATTATCTGATTTAATGGTACTTCTCATCTTTTGATAGTTTTGTATGAGCTGTAAAGAACCACCTGCTAAAGCACTTTGTATTGGCTGTGACTAACAGCAAGGATGTCCAGAATTAGTATTAATGAAAAGCTGTGGGCACTCAGTCACACTTGGCTCTTGAACTTACTTCTTAATCCCTATCTGACCAGCCGGCTGAACAGCAGGAAGAAGGCTGTGAATGTCAAGGGCGGTTGTGAAGGTCACAGTTCTGCCAGGACTTGCATCCAGTGTGCACTGTGTGGGTTTATAGACTGACCTAAAGCAAACATTTTGAATACATTGATGTAGGCATGTAATTTCATGGTCTTCCTTTTTCTTCTCTTGTTTTCAGATAAGCAAGTTCAAAGAATGCAATTAAAACTGGAAACTGATGAGCGAACTATTCAAAAGGTACTGTAATTTTTACATTTATGAACTACTGTCATAGTGGAATAGTAACAAGCTTGGACTGTTGGCAATGGATAGTCCAAATAATGCTGAAAAATAGACTTTAACTTGAATACTGTCACATTTTGTTTTATGGTTGTATAACTCATTGAAGAGTAATAATGCACTGGCATTCCTTTAGTGAATATGGTGATTTAGACTTTCTCATCCTGTCATATTGCTTAATATTCTTAAAATGCAGTTAAAATTCTGAACCTCAGTAAACTACAGTAAAATTAGTTGAATACTTCAATAAAAATGAAATACATTCAGTATCTTTTTAAAGGCAGGGAAATAAGATTTGTATATGCAAGTAGCTAGTAACTTAAAGGAAGAAAACAGTTATTTTTGGTTACCTGTGACTTAATAAATATCCCCCTATTCCTAGACAGAGCTATTAGTATATGTAAATTATTATTCGTGTGCTACCTGAGCAAAACTGTAGCTGAGCAAGGTATAAAAGTCAACTTTTTAAATAACTTTCCCATGCCAACTTTTATTAAATTCTGTCCTCAAGGAGGGGTTGATAGATCTCAGTGTTTTTCAGTTACAATATCTGGTTATCCTTCCAGTAAGCTTCTTATGTTGTGACAGTTCTCAAATGACTTTCTTCAACAAAGTATAGTTCTCATTCTGAAAATTAAAAAATAGCCACAGAACTTCTTCCTAGAAAGAACATTCTTTCTGTAAAATATTTTCAAAATGTTTTGTAGATTACTCAATTCTACTAATCTACAAATCTACATGATTTTCTCAGAGATTGCTAAGTTCTTGCACCAATTCATATAAAAAAAGATTGTTTTGGTGACTGACACTCTGGAGTTGTAAAACCATCCCTTTCATTGACTTCCCTTGTGAACTTAGATGAATTTCTCTTCTATGACCAAGTTTCCCACTCTGAAAATAGTGGTATCTTCTTATCTCTAGAGGAGCATTGGAAAGGTAAGTTCATYAGGGTTTAAAAACCATCAAGATCCTATAGATGAAATCCAAGATCAGATATGGAAAGTGAATTGGTCTGTCTAATGCACTAGTCGGTCAAAGGAGGAATGCTTCTTCAGGTAGATTTTTCTCATTTGTAGTTCTGGCAGTGCTTGGGAATGCCACTTAGTTCTGAAGCCTCATTATGCTGGAAAGAAGTGCAAACCCTCAATATCCTATACTAAACATTTCTGTTTAGTTCAATTGCAAAGTCCAACAAAGATTTTTTCATAATACATTTTTTTTCATCCTTTCACTCGCATGAAATTTTTCCCGAAATTACCATAAATTTTCCCTTCCTTCACTTCATCTCTGTACAAAGGAGGACAATGTCTAATATGTAGTATCCTCCCATAGATACTACCTCAATCTGTAAATTAGAGCAGCCTCCTAGGAATTTTTTTCCATATGTCTTTCATATGATTTGGAAGCCCTACATTCATGTAAATTTGGATTACATGCTTCCTTCGCAAACTTCCTCCAAGACAACTATCCATATAGGTAGCCCTTCCCAGTCACTTCACATTCTGTCAAGTTAGCTAAGTTGTAAGACTGATGTGCTCTGAGAAATCATAGGAGCAGCCCTTCCCTTCTCATTATAATACTGATAATGATTTGTATTTCCTTTCCAAGAAGAAAAACCATAATTCTAAAGGAATAACTACATTGATTTTAGTTTCTGACAAACACTTTTTTTCCCCTCCTCTGCATATCCTACTGAAAAGAATGTTCTCTCAATAGCCAAAGTATGCATAAATTTCTTCAAATAAAATAATTTGATTTTTAAAAAGAGGAGCTGGGCGTGAAGGCACACACTGCTGTAGTGCCCAATATTCAGATATTTGGCTCCAGATAGGGAGTTCACAAAGCTGATACAGACACCAATATATAGGATAAGGAAAATGTGTATAAGGAAAAGTTAACACCTAAAAATGGGATTCAAACCAGACACAATGTTGAACCAATCAGTTGTAAATGGTGATGAAACATGTGTTGGGCACACTGTCTCTCACCTGGATTAACTATGAAGTATTGCTCAGTTTCTTGTAGATGGGATTTGGAGTCTGAAACTTCTTCCTGTGCCCAGGCAGCCAGGTTGTGCACTAGCTGTGATCAACTGCCTCTCTGATTTATCTTAAAGTATTCTAAGAGATGGCAGCCACTGAGTTTTTCATAAGGACCAGAGCRCTAGCTCAGGCTTCTGGTCATTGATGAACTTGAGGATGTTTGTATCTGTAGCTCCATATACCAATGGAATGACTTAACTGCTAGTTTGTGTTGTGTTTTGTGGGAAAACATTCTCTTTAAAGCTGGATACAGAGAGATCAAGCAGAAAAGAACCATAATTTCTAAACTAATGATTATGATATTCAGCATATAGGAACGGAGTTTCCTATAAATTTGTTCTTTCTTTCCTTGGATTATTGCTGAGTATTTCTGGGTTTTGCGTGTGTGCATAGTGTGTGTATGGGGGGGGGTTGTTGTTTCATTTGTTATTTTTTAGTAATTCATAATCTAAAGTAAAATGCAGAAATGATCTATTGAGGCAGAACACAAGGTTCTCCCTTTCTCACTGAGTCACAACTTTTCAATGACATGAAGCTCCTGCATGAGCATTCTGTATCTAGTCTCATGAATTTTGTATTCTTTGCGTCCAATGGCACAGCTTGAACAGAACTGGTGGCTTATTTTCATCATAGAGTGGTACTTAAGCTGCTGTGCTAGGACTTGAGAAATTGTAATCAAACCCCATAAAACTCCCAGAGGCAGAGAATCTAGACTGCCCCGATCTGTGGGCAGTCTAACTCCCAGTTTATTATGCTGAAGGAGAGCATTTCTCCATTTTTATGAGAGGAAATGAATGTCAGTGTTGAACTCAACATTATCGGCTTTTGGATTTGTTCTAAGTGCAAATTCAGTAAGTAACAAACTCAGATCCTTGTGACACTGAGAAATACAGATGTTTAACTTGCAAATCCCAGATGACAACAGCTGTGACAGAAGTCCTAGATGGCTCAAGAACAGCAGAACCTACGGAAGCTTTGCCATGAAATGTAACTGTTTAAGTGAGTTTGATTCTGGAACTTCCAAAGAATTTTGCTTAAATTGTTCTTTAGGCACAATCCTTTGTCCTTGGTGACAGTGGATGTGAAATTTGCCTGACTGAGTTTGTCTCACAATGATATGTTAGAACTTGCTGCAAATGATATAGTAGTCCACTGATCTTTCTACAAATTTGTAATACTATAGTGGGTTTGTCCCTGCAGTTCCAAACTGCCACTAYTGTTTGACTATAACAGATTTCCACAAATATCTACATTTCTGGGTTTTTAAGTCAATGTAGTCTCCATTGTAATGTTTCCCTCATCTTCCTACATCCTCTCACAGAGCGATCTATTTTGCTCGAGTCTTAAGAACTGTACATTTTATATGTGTGACTCTTGTGACGTTATTAAGCCTATCTAGCTATAAGTCAAGATGTCTGTCTGTTTCCACTTATAATATTAAGATGTGTATGTCCACATGTAGTCTTTTGAGCAGGGGGACTATATCTAGAAAGGATTTCTAGAGAATGTCTGTAATAAGAAATCCAGCATTAATTCTTAAATGTTTATAATGTTTATATTTTTAGTTAATTGAAATTCAAGAACAAATGAAGGCAGAAATTGAAAATGAAAGATCATTAGTTAAAAGTCTGGTAAGATATTTATGTATACTTTTTTTTATAAACCATCATTTATTGCAAATCTAATAAAATATGCCAAATCCTTTTAATGTCACATAGATTGAATATAGACAGGGATGTTGTTTTTAACATGTGAAAAAGTAAGTTAGAAAAATACATTTTTTCTTGCAGAATTTTGAGAGGAACAGACATTAACAATGCTGCCAGAAAGATTTTTTTTAAGAACTCTAATATTTTGTTTTAGGAAGACTTGTATTTAATAAATTTAGTATTATTTGGAAGAATTTACTGCTGCTGTTTACAAATGTCATAGGCAATGATATAGAGAGTTTTGTCTTAAAATATTTTTGTATTCTGCATTAGTCTCATAAGAACACTGCCTTTTATTTTCTTTTTACATGAATCAGGAACTTTCCAGATGGCTGGTCCTTTATTTTACCATTTGACTTTTTTTTTTTCCTAGCCTGATTTCGTACTGGCTTTCACACTGATCACCACTAGTATGTCTTTGTTACAGTAAACTGACTGGGTTTATTATAATAAAAAATAAAACACAGCTTGACTTGCAATCTAAATGTGCTGGAAAAGAATATGATACTGTTTAGAAGAGAAAAGGTTGTGAATAGAAAATCAGTACCACTTCAGTTATTTAAACATTTGCTTTTCTGCAGCTTGTCAAACGTTGTGCCAAGTCATAGCTGCTTTACTTACTTTGTTTTGTTAATCTCAGCACCATGTGTCTTAGGCTTTTTTAATAGGGGGCCAATCCTGCAGTCTTTACTCAGTTTTCAGTTTCAGTGACTCTGGGTAAGCACTGTAGGACTGAACTTTTTAAAATTGGTCAAAAACAAAATATAATATTATAGACTAGTTCTTTGAAACTAGTTTGTGAAGGTAAAAAAAAAGCATAAAATAAATTGCCTGTTAAATAAGTTTTAATAAACACCTTCATCCAGAAAACACTTTATAGGTCTCAACACATTTTTTTAAATTTTCTTTAACCTGAAAATGTAAGCAGGACTCTGTTAGAAATAGGAAATAATTAAGGAAAGATTTTAAGATTTGATTGTCTAAATTTAGGCCACTGAGCCAAGGTATAGACTCTGTTCTGTCAGGAATTTGCCAGTGGAGAATCCTAGCTGATGCTAAAGATCTCAACTCTGATTTGTAGATTTGTATATTTACCAAAAACATTTGAGGGCATTGTTGTCAGACGATAARACTGAGGGATCATTTGCCTTTGTAGTCTTTTTCTGACACAGTAGTCAGGTAGTCTATGTGACATGCAAAGAGCTCAGGCTAACTTCTGGATCTCAGATTGTGGCTGTGACACCTAGAAAAGTCATTATAAGTCACAAACTGAGTTGTGATAGATCTAGAACTCCCTGCGGAAGCTTTAACATCAAAGCTTAGATAGACAGGTATCATATATCTTTAATGGATATAAAAAAGTTTAGAGATTAGAAAGTTTTTATTAATTCAGGAGAAAAACAAGTTTTCAAAGTAAAACTACATTAAAAAATAAATAAATACTGATCTTAGACGTATTTACTTCTAATTTTGTGTTATCCCAGAGTTAGTTCCTGTTTTTACCTAGAAATGCTTCTTTGAGGACCTTCTTGGATGAATTGGGGACACATGATAGGGCATAGTCTAGGACTAGGAATAGACTAGGAATAGTCTGAGCTCAAAACAAATGAGTGCATAGAAGTCCAGCCAAAGGCAGGACTGCAAAGGCTGGACTGCAAAGGCTGTTGGGTGAGGTTTGGTCTCCTTCTTCCCATTGTTCCTAATTCTTCCTGAGTTAGAGTACACAGTTACCAAATATCTAAAACATACTTGTGAAATTGATTCTAAGGTCTATTAGTGTACTGAAATAAAGATACAGAGAATATACATCTAGATTAATTCTGGAATGTGGTGAGGGTATCCTGACTAGTGCAATATCTAATATTATTTAACATGCAAATTTTTGTGGCCTTATCTTTTAATTGCATATTATCAAACAAAACAATATGAAACACAGGAAATACAGCAGTGGCACAGTAAGTCAGAGCAGTAATGTGCACAGTGAATGTTAAATAACATTGGAAGCAGAATGCCTGTCCTCCGGGAAACAGAAAGGAAAGAGTAGAGTCAATGAGAAGTTACATGCTTTGCTCATTGAGACTTCATGTTGATACTCTGAGTGCATACAAATGTGGAAATGAAAGATGGACAAGCAAGAGAATAAAAACACTCTCAGGGCACATAGTGCTCGAGGGAAAGGGGAATGAACACTGAATGTAAAAAGTGATCTATAAGTAAAGGTTGAATCTGAAAATATAAATCCTATGACATAAGACTAGTAGAGTTTAAATCCTGAAAAATGTAAAAATGTAAGATGAAAATAAACTGTAAGAAAGCAGAATCAGTAGCAAAGTATTCAAAACAATCAATAATAAAGTTCTGAAATAAATCGTAGGAAAAATTTGTTAATTTACATGTTTTTTCCCTTTTTCTGTAGTTTAATGATTTTTTTTTCATTTGGTTTCGTTGTTTATAAACAATTTTTGCTTTCCTGTCATGTGAGTAATAAAATTAAAACTGAGCACTGCTGAGCAGTAGCATAGAAACAACTGGCTTTGTTACAACTCAGTGAAAGCCAAGAAACTGCTGTCACTTTCAAATGATCTTAACAGTCCCAGTTTATTTCCAACTGAGTTTTCTAAGAAAAAGTGTTAAGTATGAAGTCTCTCTAGTTATCATGTCCACAGATGGTGAACTGTAAGACAATTTTTCACTGTCATAGATCAAGGTGCTAATACAATTAGCTTTAAATCTGCAAAAAGCTGTATATCTTTTGAATATATTTATATAAGACTTCCTATGTACTCATTTTAATACAGTTTTTCAATATAATGCCGAGTTAATAATAGTCTTTTTTGCTGAGGGATTTAATACAGGACTGTTGTGCTTTCCACACTTCAGTCACCAGTTTGATTCGGATATAGCTTTATAGTAATAAAAAGAATTGTTTATTGGCAAGTTGTTTGAAGTGTTTGGCAATCTCATTACAGATTGTAATCTGATTTCTTGCACCCAAAACAGATGATTTAGAGAAAGAAAGTGTGGTCTGTTTTACCTAAGTTCTCCTTACTTTTGAAAGACTTCCTCTTGTTGTAACTCCTTCTACACACTTGCCAACATTGGAATCCTTTAAATAGAAGGACATGTGAGAGCAATAGGGAAACATCTAACATTTTAATATAATTTGAAGGTTTCCCTTTAGAAATTGTATTTTCTTCCTTGGTAAGAGTGATTATCACTTAAGAATCCATAACCTATTTGAGTTAGTTGTTTGAACTACTTAAAAACTCACTCTACTATGAGATTTCTGAATGTGATCATAATCAAATAAGAATGTCATTTGTCTTCTGTACCTACTACTATATCCTGTCATTTACCAAAGTCGTGAGGTTATAATGACATGAAAGCTAGACTATTTGGATTTCTTTTTTGCTATGAATAATATTTCAAAGGTTTTAGAAAAATAATTGGCTGAAAAWATATATATATATTTGTGGACATTCTTTAACTTTTGCAGTATACTTTTAATAATATCAAGAAAAAAAAGTAGAGAATCATTTTAAGAACAAAGGATTTTTTTTATTTTGTTATTCCTGAAGTTAGACTAATTCAGGTTTTACAGGCCCTTTATTTGACTGAAAGTTGCTGATATCAGTGATCTTCGTAAAGCTTCAAATAATAGAAAAAAAGCAAAGGAATACATAGAAGTTAATATCTAAATCAATATATTAATCAGCCTTGCTTTTTAAAGCTGTATTTCCTTCAACAGTTATTTGACATATCCTATTAATCATAGTTAGATTTGGAAATCTATGGCATGTGGTGAGAACAGGCCATATGCTGAGATAAAACTGGCAAGTCTAAGTTAGTTGAAATATGTGCGATGTTTGAAAGTGATATTTGATTGTATTAATACAAAAAATTGGTATATTGTTTTAATTATCTATCTGTTACCTAGATTTATGACTCAAGATGTTATGGGTATAAAGGAATATCCTTTATTCAATGATTTAATTCATATTCATATTTAATGGATTCAGTATCATTTAATTAATGATACTACTTTGACACTCATCAGATCTCTAACTGCCCTACTGCTTTAATTATGCAGTAAAATCCCAGCAGCAACAAAGTAATAATTTCAACAGAAAATCAGCCTCCTTATTACCTACAATACTTTTTTCTGTCCTTTTATATAGAAAAACTAGCCCTAGTCTTTTCTAGCAGCCCTATCAAACATATTTTTGGAGCGGACCCAAAATGGCACCACATTGTTCTAAGACCAGTAATTAATTTCTGGAATCCTGGATACACCAGAAGGAGATACTTGCTGGTTAAACCTTCTAGTGAATGGAAAAAAAACATTTTTACTCACCACAACTGAGAAAATATAGTACAGGTAGAGGGATTCATGGACTGACTCTACAGTCTGTTCATGTTTTGTTTTGTTTTTAATCAACTGGGACTAACACTGTAAATTCTGTCCAAAAACCAGTGGATGTCCCGTATGAAATCCAGAATGTCTGATATTATATAAGTTCCCAGCAGGGTAGCAAACTAGTAAACTTTGATTCTATTTCTGGTTTGGATCCAGCTATGACAGAATATTTTCCAGTTTGATGCATTCTTTGGGCTAATAACACTTTTTTTAACTGGTTCAGAGTGTTCTTGCATTTCAAACTAGTTAATAGTAGAAAAATTCCCATTTGAAAAGGGAAATAACACATTTGTGAATTTGGCAATAATATCTTTAATGCAGTCTATGGATTTTTACACACAACTGTGTGCAATAGGTCTACAGCTAACATATTTATAAGGTGCTTGTCTCCATTTTCTCTTTTAATTTTTTCTTGTTATTTTGAAATTGCTCAATCTAACTAACAATATATTCTTCAAGACTGCAGTTAAAAAGAAAATAACTTTAAATGCCCAATCAGTGTTCATCTGAGTTGCTGACACTGACAGTACAACTTGAGCCAAATGATATTGTCCACATCTAAATATTTTTTGAATATTCTGATATCTTTTTTTTCCCCTTTTTTCATTTAAGGATACTTTGTGAATGAATCCAGAAATAGACTAATCCTCTGTTGCTTTGTGCCAAGAAAGATTGTGTTTTGAGCTCTTTCTTGATTTGAGCTATGATTCAGAAGAACTAATCCAGTTGGAACCTAGTAACTTTTTTTAAATTGGGTTTCAACTGGATTTTTTTCCCTGATCTGACCCAGTAATACCTGCATGATGCTAATGCCAACATAAGAGAGGCAGCAGAAACAAGTGGCTACTAGCAGTGTGGATTAAAGTGACTGTCTAATCACTGCCTAACATAGATTTCTTCTGTTCTTTTAGAACCGAAATATATTTTTGGTTTCTTAGTTTCATGCATCTGTTGTGTTTCCCTGATAGTATGAGTTTTTAAAAGTATTTACTTTTTTCTTTTGTTATTTCACTATATCATCAACTATTAGTTGCAAGGTACATACAGAATCCCAGATAAAATTCTTCCAGGATAACTCAAGTCAGAAACAGAATTTCCCATCTTTTTTCTCTCTTTCATTATTCTTCCTCTTCTTCACATATTCTTTGGTTTTTATCCTACTTTTCCTCATCAGTAGGTTAGTTGCAGTCTTTGGGCAGATGGGAAATTTAGTTGCCCAAACATAAGGTGCTCTCTGTCACGTTAGGTGCTACAGCTGTCCCACCTACTCTCCATCTGCTCCTTCAGAAAGGTATAGGCCTCTCCTAAGTCRTCTGTCATATCTGCCAGCCTCTTGCAGGTGTCTTGAATCTCAGGGTATCTCACATGGCAGTCATCGAAGTTTATGCAAACTGAATTCCAGCCACAGTCGAAAATTGTATTGTCATCAATAAACTATGGCATTTTCACTGTTTGTTCCATTATCTTTTGTTATGGAGTACAGCTACCTGGGATTAATTTCATAACCAGCAATAAAGTCCATTCTCCAGCTTTCAGGTGCTCAGATATGTATTTCACTACAAAAATCTTTAGTATAATTTGGCTATTACCAATGAACTGGATGTTTGTTTATTAAGTTGGGGGCTGCACAATCCACAGTTGAGGACATTAGTTTATTTTGACCTTATTCCTAATTACATGCTGTTTACTGTCTGTGTTCTCAGCAAATTTGTGTCTGAGGTTTTTGGCCAGTTTGGCCCAAGAAATCAATTATGGGATTAATTATCTTCTAAAATCCCTAATATTTTTTAAATTCAATGGCCTTCCCTTTCCTGTTACAAATGCTGTAAGAGCATAAAATTCCGTTCTTTTCTATCTGGAAAATGAAAAAGGGAGTGTATTAGCCCAGCAAGGCTGCGTATGTATTTTCCCTGAATTTTCCTTTCCCTGTATGTATGTGCTTTTAATTATATCTAAATACACATCAGTTCAAAACACTGATTTACTTTCCAGGAAATCAAATAAACCTAGCAAGAAGACAGTTTCTCTTTTTTTCCTTGTGAGCCTTGAGACTCACAAAGATTTAAAATCGAATAAAGTTTTTGTTATGCAACACACTTATTCTGAGAAAAACACATCATTAGTCAGACTTTGATCACTTTTGATCTGCACTGGAAGTAAAATCTTTGTAAGGTATTTGTATTTGAACCACTTCAGTGATTTAAACCTTCATCTTAATTTTTTTGTCTTTGCTGTTGTGACTAAGTTCTGCTTACATTTCCATTTACACAGTTTTAAAAATTACTTTTTGCCTGTGAAATGTAGATCCCTCTGTTTATTTCAGGCTGTTTTTCTTACAGTACCGATTATGTGACTAGCAACATGAGTAAGCAAAGAGTAGCAGCACCAAATGTAGACCCCTGATTTTAGTCTTATTTGATGTGATGAGCCAGGCTGAAACTTTACTGCTGACCAACAGCAAAGCTTTAACTAGAGGTGGACTGGAGACTATGTTCTGTTTGTTATTGCTTTCAGATTCATTCATTAAAAAAAGACACACATTAAAGTTCATACATTTTATTCTTTTACTGTTCTCTGCAATTTGTGGAGACTTTTAAACAAATACAACTTAATTTGTTTCCACTAGTTGCTTAGTCATTAACCATGGCAATAAGCAATGGATGTGAAGACTGTTTACAGTTAAAGCAGCTATACTCCATACTGAACAAAAGTGACACAGTTTTGTTTTGTTTTGTTTTGTTTTGTTTTGTTTTGTTTTGTTTTGTTTTGTTTTTAAACAGCAAAAAAATTAAAGTGGAAAGCTTTAATATTTAATGTAGCACTTGACTGAACATCATTCATTTCTTCTTTCCAGGGACAGGGAGTATATATTAGTAGTAAGTTACCTTTGGAAAAGACTTCTCATGTAGATTAGACATTTAGAGACTGTTTTTTCTGAAGATGCAAATCGTCTTCATGCCATTCTTTGTCGTTCAGTCTGTTGTTCAATAGTGTGTAGTATTAGGGTAAATTGCTCAGTTAACTGAAAACCTGGCTGTTGTTAAATTCGTGTGCATAGTCTCTAAATGTGTTAATGATGTAATCTAAGGAGACTGTTTTACAATAACCTAACCTTTTGGCATCCTGTGTTGGATAAGAGTGACAAGGTCCATATATGAAACAACAGCAGGTACAAATACTCTGAATATTCTGGGTAGATGATTGTTCTGCTGTGTACTGTAACACAAGGATCAGTCTAAGACTAGGAGACTTGCCCAGGGAGAGAGAAAAGTATGAAATCAGGAGGTCACTCAAAATCCAGAACTGGCAGAAGTGCTCCTAGCCTGCACTTATGCCACCTCCTTTCCAGATCCAGCTGGTAACAACCTGAGTAGACCATTGTTGTGATACCACCGTCATGATACCACTGTCAAACAGTGTCTCAGCATCTATAATTGCCCCTTACTAAAAATGCAAGTAGTTAATGATGGGTGTATTCTCTCAGTTAAAAGGACCAACGTTTATGTGGCTATCTCCTCTGTGATAAATTAGGGGAAACAGGCAATCACTTCAGTCTTTGTTGTTAATCTTTCCCCAGCTTGCTCTTCCCATTTCCAGGTTCATCTGAGATCATGCTGAACCATACTATCCAAACTGGAGGAGATACTCTTGTCACTGGGAGTGACCAATATAAAGAAAATGCTGAACCCTATTCTTTTCAAAGACTGTCTGTGGGCCATCACATATAAGTTAGACAAAATGGGTGAGCAGATATCATTCTGAAGAACCATACAGTTTGAGAGAAAAGAATAAACTCCTTAAATATCAGTCCCATTCAGTCATGCCATGATCTATAGATGAATTAACATCTCATGGTTAGTAGTATCAAAGGTAGTTAATAATAGCAGCAGATGGAGCTTCATCCATCACCAGGAGATCTTTGTCCAAAGCAGTGTGTATGCCAGACTGCTAATGATCAAAAAAAAAAAGATACTTAGATACTGTGAGAGCCTGTCTTGCTACAGAATTTTCCTTGGTCTCACATAGATGCACATTCTACCCCCTAATGATTATGTACATGCTGAAAACTTTGGCTGTGATGTTAAGGAGGAGTGAGGGGAGAGAGAGGTATAGGCAATATTTATGACATTTCCCTGCTAGAAAAGCCTAGACTTAATAGCATAAAAATGTTTCTGCACATCTAGATTCTTACTGAGGGTTTGTTAATTTTGACAGCAAACCTTTTCCAGTGTTTGGTGACCAAGTAAATGCTGGTCTGTTTGAAAAAGAGTAGAGCTTTAGGCCAGAAGTAATGTGCCCAGCTGCAGGGAAAGAAAGATGGAAAGAAAGAAATGACACTAAAAAGTTAAAAAGAATTTCCAGCTTATATCATAAAACAGCATGACATTGTGTATGAACCATTCTTTAGATCTCATTGTTTATCCTAGTCTAATTAAAATGTTTAAAAGAGGAATTTCACTTTTTCTGATATTTTATCATGTACAAATCTTGTGGTCGCAAAGGTTTTTTTCTTGTTTCTTTTAGTATTTTGTGAATTTTCCTGCTACTTGTGTTTGAAAAATCCACTATCCACAAACCAAGTCTGTACCTGTCGGAATATACCTGAGGAACTGAAGGAGTCTTGATTATAGTTTCACCTTTAGAATAACTTAGCATACTTCATCTCTTGTTAGAAATATTTTGGGGAGTTCGAAACACTTCCTAAATTCTTCTCTGTTCTTTAATACCTTATCCTCCTGCTCTGTCTTTCATTATCCTTGGTCATATACTATTTTTTGACCAATTTACCACTGCTATTTCACAGTCTTTTTTTTTTCTTTTTTTTTTCCTGTTAGTTGAATTTCTAGGAGCATTGCATCCTTAATAATCATAATCCTATTATGCTTCTACTAGTATTCACACTGCTATTCTTTCTTGTGCCTGTAGACCTTCATAATTCTTCTTTAAAAAACAGCAAAGATAGTAGGATTTTAACTTGGATGAATTAAAAATTAATGTTTAGACCTGTATTATTTTGTATTTGTATTCATCAATACTGTACTCATTAGTGTACTAAGCAAGAGGATAAATCCCCAACCCTGACCACTCTTCACTGACAATCACAAGGACTGCTGCCTAATGTCCAGGCCTAAAATTAACACCAACTAGTCAATTAAGTTGACTAAGTTGAACCCATAGTTCTAGAGTCCTGGGAGGCTGGTGCCTCTCAGAAACCATGTAGGCTTCAACATGGCCTGAAGTGCTTTTAAGATATGCTGTTAATGAATAAAACACTAAATAATATTGGTAAGCTTCTGCTGTATAGTTTTTCAATTTTTTAATGTGGTTTTGAAGGAGCACAAAATAGTACATTCAATAAAGTTAAAAGAAATGGCCTTTAATTACTGTTAAATACACATACAGTGTTAGCTGATATTTTGCTCACTGTTTGTACTGAAGCAGATTTGGTTGTGTAATTTGGCTTTGTAGATAGAGCAGGGGACACCTGCATTCACCTTAGAAATTTTATGTATCTGGATAGGGAATATATTTACACATGAAAATCCATTTTGTTATAGATGAAGATATTGAAAACAATAGGATATCTGTTTATATTGTGTTACAATGATAGCTGATGACTGCATACTGCACTATTGATAAAATAGGAGATGTATACAAGAAGAATTGGCATTTATTATGGAAACAAGAGACTAGAGATGGTCAATGAGGAGGTTTTTCTTATTGCATATTTTTTATTATTTTATTGATTTTAAGCAGATAATTTATATCAAGATAATGTTGTGATGGGAAGGGTATAATAGTAGAATAGAAAAAGTATCAGAGATAATGGGATTTCTACAGTTCCCCTGAAAGATGTTTCACTGCCCTGTGTCTCTTATTCCCATTTCTTGGTTTCATTCTGTTTCCTTTTCTAACTTCCCTAATTCATCACTTAACTGTCTCAATGGTTTTCTTTCTTAGTATTTATATTCTTCAAGTTTTATTCCTTGTTATCATAGAGCCTTATAACCATATTATAGTTAATAGAAAATTTGATTTATTAGGGTTGAAATCTGTCCTATTAATAGTGTTGAAGTTCATTCAAGTTTGCTATATCTTTTTGAACCTAAGTAGACCAAAAAGAATGAAATTTCTGTATGATCTTACCAGACATTTACAAAACCTTTTTGATGCCTCTTGTATTGCAAATAGTGGAAGCTATAAATATAACCAAAAAAGAGGGCAGTAACCTTTGGCTAGTACATAAATCTAACAGTTCTAGATTTAAAAAAAATGGCTCAAGTAATTTTCAAGACTTATGAAAGAGTAAAGAATACTCCTGAAATTCCACAAAGTGGAAGATTCCTAGGCAGATCACTGTCAGATATTTATGACACTCTTCTACACTAGGTAGAAAGCAAAAATCTATCAAGTCCTATGAGCCAGTCTATATACTTGTTGTATCTTCATCTGAACATGGCTGTGCAGTCAACAGTGTTTAGTTTTAGAACCTTTTAGGCAATTAGATGTCTTTTCTAGACTGTAAAAATTAATCAGATTTTAAGATGTAGTCACTAATACTTTTTAGGGATATAGTTATGAATAGGTTTTTGTACTAAGATAAGTTGGATTGTTGTATTTAAAATTTTTACCTTTTAGGGTGAAAATTAGATTTGGGATGGGGGGATTTTACCAAAAAAATGGTTGCAGAGTGTTCTTTCCTAGCTGTCTTTTTTCCTACTCTGTAAGTTACAGTTCCAGTGTCTGAAAGCTGAATCTATTTGACTAGGAGATGGAAAGCTTAGTGTGTTATAATTACACGGAAGACTTTAGTTGTTAGACTCTGCTCATGCTTAATTTGCTAGAAGTTAATTATATATTTGATTATGTATCTGAAATGTATGAAACATCTTTCCTGAAATATAGTTTTTACAAGCACCACACTAATATGCAGTACCCCAACTTATGCTGCAGAAGAGCTGGACTTCCTTACCAAAGTTAAGTTTTCTAATCCCATTCAATAGGATTAATATTTTGATTTTCAGGAAGCAATAGACTTTATTAGGAAGATTTAGGTGGAGGTTCAGTTCTTATGCATTGCCTGAAGTATCGAGGTGTTGTAACCATGCTGAAACACTAGCTAATTAGTTGCTTCCTCTGCTAAATATATGGTGGATTTTTATCTTTACTTGGTGATACTGGGTGTATCAAGCAAACTTGATCTAATGAAAGTTGTTGTTTTTGCAAAGTGTTCTATCCAGTTGCAAATAACATGTCCTCATAATTCCTGTTACATAAAATCTTATGTAAGTAGACAAATATATAGTTATGTGCTGTGAATACTTCACTACTGACACAGAGAAAGGATTTCCTGTAGAACAGATGGCCCTTGTAGTGTTATCCAAACTGTTCATCTAAACCAGCATTGTCTGGAACCTAATGCCCTCAGGCAAGGATCCGGCCCAGTTGTGGAGAGACGCCATGCAGTCATGACAGATGGTCATGTGTGGAGGCAGTCCGAAGACCATGCATATGTACCAAGGATAGTTGTCAAGAACTCACAGTGCAGAATGTTCAGTAGACTTATGGTTATGAAGTGTCCTACTCTGAACAACATAAATACAAAAAAAATGAAGGCGCATGAGAACTTAAATTACATCGAATGAAGAAAGCAATAGCTTCTCAGCCCTTCACCTGTGTTTCATTGAATAGATCAATAGGGGGTAGAAGTTTGTTTCATTAGCTTCAGTCAGCTTAAAGAAGATATAAAATTTGGTGAGTCATCTGTAATGAGTTGAATGACTGACAATAAATACTTAGAATGATGCATTTATGACTTTTGAAAAGCAACATGAAAATGCACTAATATTCCAAATAGTTGTTACATTGAGGCTTAGTGTTTCCTAGAATAATTATCAATTTTATACATAAATCTGAATGAAATCTTAATTGGGCCTGCTTGAAGGATACAAAATATAGTTTAAATAGCAAAGTGGACTTTCCAATCAAAAGATTTATCAAGACTCCTTCTGTATTCAGAATAAGCTTTAATCATCTGGAGATGCTCTTTAAAGGGGGCAGGAGTCTTACATCAAAGGTTGAATTTTTATCCAGCTTATGACTGCTTTCCACATTTGCAAAGAGGTTTGCTCTGCTTTTCAGCCTGAAAGAGCATGATTTTGAGGGATACACCTAATGACAGAGATTTCAGTGGGGTAAATAAGATCAGGGTAGAAAGAATATCAAAACACGTTAGGGATTAAAATAATCTCATGAGAAACATGGTAATAGATTGTAAAGAGGCAAAGGAATGAGCTGGAAAAATATAATAGAGGGAGGGAATGAATGCATTTAAAATTGAACTGGTTGAAGCCTTAATGACTGACATGTCTAGAAAGTAGCTGCAATTAGCGTTACATTTAAAGTTTACTCATCTTTTATAATCATCTTTCCAAGCAAAATATTAAAGGTGGCACAGGCATAACTATCATTCATTTCTTTCTGGTTGGCATACTGACTTGGAATTCTGAAGTGCCCACTGCTCCCTCAGGAGACTCTGCAAGAGCTAGGGATCTTCAGATTGTAACAAGTTTTTAGACATAGTCTTTTCTACCCTGCCATATCCCAGCAGTCAGTCAGGGTATCAGAAAGGGTTTTGCCATGGAAGCCCTGTTATGCTTATATTCCAAATGTCTGCAATCCATAAAACTAATCAGCCGGGGATCAAATCTTGTGACTTCAGAGCTGCTTTTCGCCATTATCAAATGGCTTGAGATCTAGTCCATTGTGTATATAGTTACAATGGGCCTGATTTTGCTTTTACAAACTCTCAGTTACCCAGCTATATTGCTATTGAAATGTAGGGTGTTAAACTAGTGTAAAATTAGTGTGGAAGGAGAATATGACCCTGTGATTGTTTTTCCAGTCATTTAATAATAATTAATGTTTACAGTGAATTTTGTTTGCCATTTTCATAGTAGAGAGATTAAATGACTTTTCTTTATTTAAAAAGGCCTGATACTGCAATGTATCTGCAATACTATCTATATTTTAACTCTGTTGTTTACACCTCTGAACTAGCCACATAGCTACCAGCATGTGCGTTTGAGAGAAAGTGGAATGTATCAGCAGCTGACAAAACAAAATGATGACTCGATCTGGATAGGGTTAGAGTTTAATAGAAAATGCTACTGAATGCCTGGAAGTTCTATTCAGAGGGGTTGGTAATGTATTTGACTTACCAGATTCATGTCCATTGTGTCCCTGTGGAGTGCTATGGAAATATAACAGGGATGAAAATGTTTCTTGGAGGAGGGAATAGCTATACCTGTGAGGTACAAAAAAGAAGCAAGAGATGGTTGGGGAGAGGACTGTAAAAGGATCTCGTCTTTGTTTTTTCAGATTTGCTCTGTGCTGTGTAGAATATAATTTACAGTTGGAAAATTAATGTATATGACACTCTGCTAAGAGGGAATGGAAGATTTGAGGTGGCCTAGTTTGTTTCAGATTGTGATATGGTGTGCCCAGTCAGTGGTGCTCTCATTGCCTGAATGATGAAAGTATTACAGGAGACTAAAACAGGTTTGCATATTCAATAGACTATATTTGTCAGACTTCAGGACTGCAAGTAGAAGAAAACGAAGTTAAAAAAAACAAACTGCCAGTGCAAAGTGAAACTGAAAATATAATGCCTGAGGAGAAAAGAGAATTCCAAAAGGACCATCTTACAAAACAAAAGAAAGAGCTGACTGACAAGGTAATGTTTTAATTATTACAAGCTAATTTATTTAAGTATATATTTTATATACATATACTGACCTTCACTACTTGTCTTTGAATCTGCCAGAACTACTGCTTCTTTAGCCTTTTAGCTGCTATAGTAATGATACTAGTAGACATTTCTGTAGTGGCTTTATCCCAGAACTTTACAGAATTTCTCACAACATTCCTCTGAGAGAATTGCTACTACCTCAACTTCCCAGACAGAATAGTGAAGATCCAAGGTCACACAGATTGTGTCTAAGCTGTATGGCATAATTGCTCCATGGGCACCCTCATGAGTACCTCCATCCAATTACACAGGCTGAAAATGTGCCACAGCTCCCTTCTAGTCCTTGTGCCTGGGTTTTCCCAGCTCTTTCGCTAGATGTGGAACTGGTTTGTGTCAGGACATCTACACAAAACCAAAGATGAGTAAGCACTCCTGGGTCCCAAGGATAGATATGCTCATGAAAATCAGGGTTAGAGCTGAGAGTCAGGAGTCCAATTATTTATTCTAATCACTTGACCATATACTCTCTACAAATGACGGTCTTAGCCATGGGGGACTTATAACAATAGATCTAGGTCTTGAGTCCTCTTCCATTCAAGGCAATGATAATTTTACCATTAATAACAGTAAGATGGTATTCAGACAAATATATGTAGACAATTTATTGTATTCTTTTATTATATTGTCACAAAAAAAGTTGCCTAACTATAATTATCCTTATACTCAAAGGAAAAATTGATCTGACTTTGAACTACTGGCTAAGGCTACAAAGCCTTTCAATTTTTTAACAAAATTCTGGAAATATCTAACAGCCCAAAATAGGAAAGCTTGTTCCAATAATCAGAGAAGAGTACTGCATATGAGCAAAACTTTGTATTTGTTTTCACATTGTTGGCAAAGAAAATAAACAGTGTTTTATTTAAATTCAGATAACATATGTAGCACCTGATCAGGAAGCTGCTAAAAGAACACTGACTGCTGAAAATGATAAACTGAAGCAATATAAAGGTCAAGAATGGCAAACCGTAGAAAGGTAGTGGCCAAAATTTTTAATATGTGCTTTGAAGACATTTAAGAAGCCTCTACATAGTTTTAACTTATTTTTTACATTTTTTTTCAGCCCTAGAAAAACAACTGAGCAAAGTAATATAATATGGAAAAAGAAATTCCAGATTCTACAAAAGAGGTTTAGTATTATAACACCATTGATTGTGTTTATAAAATACCTTAGGTCTATAGTTTTTGCAAATGATATTCATGAAAATTAAAATAGGCGTGTACATTATTCAGTTACCTAGTCATTAGCATTTGATGATGTAATATCTAGGTTAATAAAATTGGAATTGAATAATATTAGGTTGAATGGTATACTATTAACCTTCTTGTAATAATAATAAACACTTCAGACAGGTCATTTTGTATGATTATGTCAATAGTACTCTGCATTCTTAAAAACAAAACTTGTGTGCACACTGTTAAATTGCATTTTTCTTTAAAGACCCTTTATGGCAGTCTTGAATGAGATTCTAAGCTGTTAATGGTCTTTTTTTTTCCTCTATTTATTTCTCTTTGTTTACATTCCTAATGTTTTTTTTTCTCAGATATCTTTTTCATCTCCCTTGTTTCATACTTCACTATTTTCTGTCACTACCCTCTCTTTGTCCCGGAATCTCAATACTGTCTTCTGTTTTGCATTCCGTTCCAGTCCTCCAATATACATCTCTTCTACTCAGCTGTTTTTCTCCTCTGCTCTATCCATCCTCTCTAAAATCTTTAACTTCCTGCTCTGTATTCTGAAACATTTTGTCTGAAAAAGCCAAACTCACAAACTCCCTCCAATCATCAAAAATGTAATGAACTTCTAGCAGATTAACATTAAGGTAACCCATGGAGCTCTGCTCAGATTCCTAGAGACCTGTTGAGAATTTTAGTGCTTCTAGGTAACACAGATTAAGTGCAACTATTTGTGTCATAGCTGTCAGGCTTGCCATGGAGCTGTGACTGAGATTGGAAGTCTTGGAATACCTATGAATTTCCTTGGTCTAAAGCTGGTCCCACTATAAAGCCTGCCCATTGAAAAAGCCTTATGGTGTTTCCAATGAAGTAGCACTTGAACAGCTGTTGTATAGGTACGTATAGGTGTATAGCACTACATCTATACTGACAAATGAATTTTAATGGTGTAGATACCCACATTTGTTCTGGGATCTTGGTTGCTGATCAACCTCAATACATCTGTATTGCTTCACTCATATTCTCTTTTGGAGTAAAGCAACCAATTCCCTCAAGACAAAACCACAGAGCAGTTCTGGTGCTGGTTTGTTCCCTACAAGCATATGAGATAGCACTAGCTCTGGCTCACTCTGCACAATGCAATCACCTGCTGCTATCTCAACACACCTTGAATTTTCAAACATACCCACATACCATCAGGCCACATCTCAGAGAATGCAACACGTATGTTTGGCATCATGCTTTAGAAACGCCAGTTTCATAGGCCATTACATAGCCCAGTGCTTTTTTAGATAGAAAACTACAGCTTAAAAATATCTTAAATTCACGAATGTGCCCCATGGGACCCATCCTGGCCCAGTACTATGCAGTGTGAATGTAACCAGTCCGCTCTGGAGGGCAGTAGTAGTGATCAGTGTGGACAAAACATAGTGCGGCATCTCTTATGGCTATGATTTTCTCTCTGAAGCATAATATTTTGGTAGTGCRTATCTAATGTAGGGCATGCAGAATCTTTACTGTCTGAAGAAACAGGAGGGATTTGCTAAGACTGAAATCCACAGCACTAGGGTGGAAAAAAACAGTAACCTCAGTGCTAACCAGGGTTGTCAGAGCTTCCAGAGTCCCTGCTGTTGACCTAGGAACTGGAATCTGAAAGTTTTGGGACAAGAGTGTGGAAGTTGTAGGGTTTATAGCTGGGGCAGTTTGCATGTAGATATTGCCCAGAATGGCAAAATATGAGAGCCCTAGCAGCTGCTGAATAACTGCAAGATATGCTTGGTGAGATCTTTGCTGCTATTGTAGGGAAGAATCAGACAAACTTGAATTAGTCAGATTTATGGAGTCCTAAAGGAATGTAATTAAACTTGTAAGCATCTTGGTTCCTTCTTTCCAAAATATTTTTTCTGGATTTCAAGTTAATTTCAAATCCAGCTTGACTGATACTAACTTTTAAAGAACAAAATTTCCCACCAGCTGGACATTCTACTGTATTTCAGCCAGTTCTTTTCCTATAATTTTTTTATCTCCACAACACCACTCAGAAGTGTGGAAATGCAGTAATTCCTGTCCTAGAGATGGTTAGCTGTAGTGAAGTTATATCCATTACACAGCAAACTCTCTGTATTGTACTTCATGCTTGTGCAGTTTTATACACTGTCCCTAAAGKCAGTGGAGTTTCTTGTTAAATTCAGCATTCATTGGAATAGTCCCCTAGTTATCCTCTCATCTGAAAATGATGAGAATATATTATGATGACCATATAATGACAGTTATCAGTGTTCTTAGTAATAATCAAAGTCCTCTGTAATAATTCAAGTCTCTGTAGAAAAATAAACTTCTACCATTGTTATCTACTCGGGTCTATCTTAATGAGTATTCAGTGAGCTACAGGAATACTGTTAGGTGCTGGAGGGTTGTTTTAATAGACTCCATTAAAATCACTTGCTTAAATAGGAGCTGAATTTGTCACTTTATACATAGCTAGTCCTTGTAACATCATAAAAACAGATTCATTTTGATAAAGATCCAATTAATAGTGAGATAAATAGAATATAGGAACATTCTTATTTTTGTTCCTTTTTTTTTCTGATAGTTTATTAAAGACCACGCAAAATATTTTTCATGACAGTGGGATTACTTGGACAGCATGTTTACCTTGAATTTAGCCTGTATACTCATGTAATAAATTATGATTTTGTTATGCTCATATTTTATTTTTTTTACTATAAAATATGTGAGCCCTCTTGTGGCCAAAATAACTTCTATGTGTTTTATGAATATCATCAAAGACCATGTAGTGTAGAGTATAAAGTACCTGAAAAATATTTAGAAAATATTGAATTTAAGTATATTTAGTTAGTATTTCTAATGTCAATTATCTTTCATTTTTTATGCCATTTAAATCCATTCTTAGCAGTTTTCCTCTACTTTTTTTAAGAAGTTTTTCTTTTCTTCTTTTTTTTTTAATTACTATTTGTAGCTAAAAAGCTCATGAAATTCTTGTTTTGTAACCAGACACAAACACAGCACAGAACCCCAGACTTTCTAACAACTTTGTCCATTCTGGTAAATTGCCACAAAAGATGCTAGTTAATGTAAAACTTTTTTTTTAATGATGCAGGCATTTTTACATTAAAAACCTTATAAAAATAACTAATATGTGTCATATAGGATCAAACATAACTATCAGAAAGAGCTGTCTTTTAGTCATTACGGAACTGGAGCTAAACTCTGTGTAGTGATTCTGACACAAAAGAGATTATATTTCATGGCCAGTAACCACTGTTTCCTGAGAAATACGAGAGAAAATAAACCAAACCATCCAAAATAAATATTCGTATTTAAGAAAAATTCTTATCACCTGATATAATTATTGTCATCTTTTTTGATGTTTTACTCTTCCCTTAATTAAAAATGCCTGTTTCTGTAGCATAATACCTTTCTTTATAAAGAAAGGGGAAAAAATTTACAGCTGTTCAAACTATCTCTTGAGCTGAACCTTGAAAAATTAGGTAGCAATTTTCACTGATTAGATAAAGTATCAGAACTCTGTGGTTAAAGTTATAGTAAATTTACAGATAGGAAAAGGACTGTATTTTAAATTGGGAATGTGTATTCTGCTCCTTACAGATTCTTCAGTTGGGTCTGTTACTTTACTCCTACACTTAATGTAGTATAGTTAATGTAATATATTAATGATATTCTAATATATATTTGTCCCAGGGACTGCTGAATGCTTACTGGTTATTTCTTCTAATTCTGCCAATCATTAGTGTTTGATTTATTGTTTTCATTGAGGCCTCAAAAAGATACACAAAAGTAAATTTGTTTTAAGTGAATAATTTAAAAGTTCTGCTGGAGAATATTGGTTTTAATTCTTTAACTCCTTCTGTATCATGGTGTTTGTGATACTTGTGTAAAATTATTTATTTACTTATGACACAGCTATACATATGCTAAAGAAATGTAACCATCAGATCTACAAAACATCTTACTTTTCTTGCTTTTACTCTGGTCTTTTATTTTTGTTTTCAGCATTTTTCTGTTTAATGCAATCTTTTCAGTAGTATGAAATGAGATTAAAACTGAAGCTTATTTGTCAAGTGTTGCTCTGTTAAGCCATATCAATTTTTTCCTAAAAAATGTTACTTGTACAATCCTAGTTAAAAGATATACCACATTCCCAAATGTACTTGGCGTCCAYTGTTAAAATGAATTTTATCATTGCATCCTTAATATAAAATATCAAAGTACTCTTTACAAAGAGTCATTGTAGACTGAACAGAGTTGAAGATTTCTAATACTGGATGCCTAGAGAAATGATGTGCAGAAGTAATACTCAGCAGTTTGTAGAAAGTATGTCAGAAAAGAGGCAAAGATTAGCAAATTAAGTGAGCAGAGAAAAAAGTTAAACTTTGCATGTATTACCAGTGAAATCAGGTAAGTTTCTCCTTTTCAAGATTTGACCGAATACAGTTTTTAATTGGGCACAGAATGGGGTAGTAATTCATAGATTGTTTAGTTTCTTTAAATGAGAGGAGTTACACTGCAGTGTTTTTGACCAGTCAAAATTTAGAAAATAGTGAACTTAAGACCCTACAAGACACTGACAGCTTTCTGACTTAAATATTTTAAATAGAAGCATCTCATGTTGAAAGTGCTCTGAATTTGAATCCAACTGATTAATGATTGTACAAGGTATGTTGAGGCTACCCAGAACTAATATGCTCCATGTTTATTTAAAATCTATTATATTTATCACTCTGGAGTGAGTAGCAATCAAATGGCTGCTTCATTAGATTGTTATTTTGATATTTTGGATATTCAATTTCTGTATGATTTTAAATTTATGTATTGTCATTCCTAAGAATGACAACAGGTTAATGTAGTTTAATTTAATGTGAAAATCCTTTCTTTTCAGCTTGCATGCCATTAAGGATGAGATGTTTCTTAGGCAAACCCTGCAACGTCGGTTATTTGTGTTTAAAAGTACATCCCTCAGTGAGACAGTAAGTAAAGACAAGGCAACTGGTTTATTGTATTTAATGCGTTGTTTTTATTGAAAGTCATTCTGACCTTTCTAATACAACAAAACATAGAAGCCAGCTCATACTATAAAGTCAAACAAATTTGATAGTGAAAAATATGAAATGGCAAATACAGCAGAGGCAGACTGTGCAAGTTGGATGTGCTCAGCTGCATGCAGTGCAATCTTGTGCACGTCATTTGTGTGTACAGATAACACACAAATTGTGCCTTTGCCGGAATACAACATTAGGTAAACACAATATCCATTTGCAATATGTGAATGAATCATAATGGTAACTTTTTCAGTCAGTTTGTGAATTCAAACAAAAAGACTGTAGCTTGCCCCCTGTATCCACCTGATAGAAGGTAGAGGGATCAGGAACTGTGAGGCTTGGCATCTTACTTGCTCTGCAGGCTACTCGCATTGTAAGGCATAACCCAGCAGGGAGAGCAGCCCTTAGCAAGCCATCGATCCTTCTCCTGTGTCAGTGGGTAGAATGGTGGAGAGTGAAATATTGGCCCTCCTTTCTTCCAGGGAAGTTAAATAGGGGAAAATATAATCCAGTTTTGATACTACACTACCACAGATTGCTTTCTTCCTGGATCAGTGTAGGAAGATGAATAGTAACTCAGAGTCCTTTTGGTTTTAATTTAAACTCTTCTCTAAATTTCAGAAGGGTCTTAATTCAGTCCTTTTTTGGATGGACCAGGGTTAGCACAAGTTTATACTGTCTCCTACTCAGGTCAGGTTGTGCTTTTACAAGTTAGACATGCTTGAAGGAATTTCAGAGAACAGTTTTGGCAAAACAGAAATGGAAGGTGTAAATGTTTAAAACTCATTTGTTGCCTGGCAGTCGGTCTTAAACAGCAAAATTACTTTTATTTGCGTCATACAGAGTTGTATGTGTTTGTTCCCTTTTGTGTTGTTCTGACAACACAGTGAGAACTTCAGTGAAAATGAGCAAGGCTCGAGCTATGGTCAAGTCAAACTGAAAACAACATTTTGAGTTTATCATCATTGGCATAACAAAAGTTCAAACAGTGTTGCATTAACATAGTACTTTCCATTGATTTTTTTTCTTGAATATGATCATATATCAAAATGGATGTGAATATGTTCAACTCTCCATATAAAAGACATACAGTTCAGGTATGGTGATGTTAAAACGTACTCCCCGAATTTAAGGATGGTTATACAATGGTGCCAATTCCACATTCAGTTAGTCAACAAAACATTGCATCCTTTTTTAAAATCTTTTATTAATATTGCTCGCTTACTTATCAGTTTATATCTTAAGCTATACTTTCTTGAAATGTATTTAGCACGTAATTGATGTGTTACTTACAGATGTCTTTTCCTGTTTATATTGAAAATGATACACAAGATGTGAAAGGATTCAGAGCTGGCTTATATTTACCTTTAACTTTGGTATKTAGCTTTTTTTTTTCTAAATAGAAATGCTTAAATATATTCTGTACTTAATAAAGTAGTAGCATTTGTGTCAATTTTGTGATGCATAGGATAAGACTTTTATATATCCAGCAATCAACACTTGTCATTTGCACAATGGAAGATTGTTTCAATGTGAGAGTTTATTAATGTCTGACAATCGCTTGTTGCAGACTTATGGAATTTTCAGTTTCTTTACAATATGAATTATGATTATTTAGTTGTATTTTGTATGACTTTATTTTTCAAAATATTTAAAATATTTGAGTGTTCTGAATTTTTATGTAAAAATCATGTTATAGCAATTGTATAGCAATTGTATTTGTCATCAAATGCATGTAATAACAAATATTTATGTAAAGCATGCCAGACTGAGTTTTAAAGCCAGCTGTAATTAAAAGAAAAAAGAAGAAGAAGAAGAAGAAAATAAATCAACCTTTGTGGTTGCAATTATGGTCACCTGCATATGAACTGAAGTAGCATTGTCTCAGTGGGTAACAAGACCACTGTAAACCTGATTTATCTACTAATAAAATAAGTGGGAAGACCAAAAAGATTTATATGAGACGTGAATGAGATTCTAAAGGTATGAATAACACTAGTTACTTAACCAGTAACAGTGTGACTTTTCTTGCTACCTTTTAAGGCTAATACTTAGATCTTAATGGGTAGTTTGTTTGATTACTTCAAGGAATAGAGAATTATAATCTAATATGTGATCACGAGTATAATCTCTATGAGAAATATGTCACTCAATTAGGATTACTGATTGAAGTTTTGGTATTTAACATATGAAATCATAAATATCCTATGTGATACAAATATTTATGACAGAAAATGACAGGGATTCAAAGGCCAAGATAGCATGAAATATTCAGAGAAAAATTATTATAGTTAAGTAAAGGATAGTAAAGAGTAAAATATCGTTCAGGTTGCTATAGATAATTACAGAAAAGTTACCAAGGGTACAAAAATAATTTGAGCTTTCATTTTAGCAAACAATTCAAATAAAGAACAATTCTTAGAGACAAGCATCCTGAACTGTCTCAGTTCAACTCTCTTAACAAGTCTGTAACAGTAATTGCACAGGATAAACTGACTTTCAGATGTTTCTCTCAGAAAAGGACATGAAAGTATCTTAGCCTCATTCTTTAAAAATATGGAATGATTTAAAAAGAATATTAGACTTTTGATAAAACTACAAAATGCTTAAAATTATGAATAATAGTAGTCTACATAGTATAGTAGTGTGTCAATGTTTTTAACAACAGGAAAATTCAATGYATCTGTAATTGTATGACCTTCATTAGAGAATAAATTATTGAACTGACAAAAGCTAATTTCTTAAACAACATCATAAAAATGTGCCCTATTCATGTCATAACAAATTGCAAGTAATATTTATTTACAGAAACATATATATATACACTTGCATACAAATATTCAATTCTTCCTATCTCATCATGCTAAAAAGACACATATGGAACTATTCTAGTTCTCAAAGCCCAGTGGAAATATTTATGCCTATTTTAATAAAAGTTGAGTGACACCCTAAAATGGTCTCTTGAGAACTAAGGCCATAGTAGGTTTGTTTTATATGCTGACTGCTGAAATATCTTTCTGTGTTTTTTGCAAGAACTCACTGCTAAGCTAAGCATCTGAATTGTTTATATGATGTCTAATTTCTGTATTTTATAGGGTTTTAGTGTTTCGTTGTTTTAAGAACAGTTTTATTTGTATTTCTTTTTCCTAGATTTCAAATGAACTTAACTGTAACTTGGCTTTCTAGTTTTTTAGTTAATCAATAGCTTATGATCAGCCTTAATAGGAAAATATTTCTCCTCTAGCCTCCAATACAATCCCAGTCTACTGAACAGCAGAAAGAAGGTGAAGATAATTTTCTTAGACTTACAAATGCAACAAAAAAGGACAGTGTGTTTGAAGATGGTGAGTGTGAAATTTATGATGCATAGTAACATACTCTGCAATTTAAGTAGTGGTGATTGTCCTCAGACACTTGATCCCTGAGGCAATCTTATTCCTGGAAACATAGCTGCTCTGTGATTGCTAAATAATAGTAAAAAGGGCAGCCATGAAGAAAGAGGTATTATATTATATTTCACAGTGCTTTGCCTCTTCTGAGTAACCATCTTCTTTTTCCCTATGCAGAAAGCTAAAAAAGTCATGGACTTAAAGAGAATAGATATGGTTACATTTAAAAGAACTTAGATCATTTGGTGGCATTCTTGCTGGAGGTGACTCCTTTATAAGACCCAGAATTCAGGTGGAGGAGTTTCTTTTGGGGGAAAAAAATGAGTTCTCTATTTCCAAGTCTTAAAGTATGATTGTCTCAAAGAGACATAATTCTATTATTCAAGACACAGAATCAGAATTCTTGGAAGGAGCTTCTAAGAGAATGCTTTATTATGACTAGGTAGGTAGGGATGTTTGTGATGTTTGTGTGTTTGTTCGTGACTCTTCTAGTTGAATGTGAGGTGGTGTGCATCCTTAGTATGTAGATAAAAGTCTGTTTCAATGACTAGTGGTTTCAGGCGGAAAAAAAAACCACTAGTTTCCTTTACTCTACAAAAACCGTCTAACAAATACATAACCCTTTCAGGTACCTACCAAGCAGGAACTTTTCCATGTAGGCACTGTTAGTAGTATTTATTTATTTATTTATTTATTGGTAATAGACAATGTTTCTGGGAATTTCTGCCAAGTGTTGTATCATCCAAAACAAAGAGTGCATGAACCAAATATAAAACATTTGATAGAACTGTATAATGTACAAGAAATTTCACTTATTATATTCAATAGCTGATGCTAAGTGCAAATAAGCAGCTATGAAGTTAAATAATATTCAATTAAAGAGACTTGAAAACAGGGATATAAACAACTCATTTCATTTGAGAGGACCAAGATTAAAAACAAAGTTGTGCAATATTAGTTTTTTATACCATCTGATTATTGTTAAAGGAGGAAGTCCCCCAGTAATTCAGCTTGATCATTTCAGCACAAAGCAGAGCACAATCTCCTAGCAGTCTTGCCTACCTGAAGTCCCTATCTCACTGGATTACACAAATTGATCTTGGCAAACACAGACAGTTTGAAGGTTTCTTTTGAAGCAAGTTCTGGCTGCTGTCTTTCATGGTTGGAAAATGACTCAGGCAGAGGAGTCCTCCTCTTCTGATGGAGGCCAATTTTATGTGCTTATCAGAGGTCTGCAGGCTGTTTTTCCTTTCCCTCCTTTTTTCACACAAAAATTATGACTGTCTGCCAGTACAAAAGTACTTCTGAGCTGTCTTCTTTTCTTATCTCCTTTTCTCAACCTCTGATAGGTACAGCAAACTGCTACTCTTTTGAGACTGATTGGGAGAGCTGCTTGGTTAACTGTTACCTTCTTTCTGCCACCATTACTACACAAATTTCTGTCTAAGTTTTTCACAGGTGATAAATAGAGGAAGACCAGGCATAATGAGTCTCATGATTCTCTGGTTGTCAAAATGCAGTCTCTGACTCCATCCCATGCCCAGGAGCCAGATGTTATTTTAGCAATCTTTGCAGTCTTTTGCTGTTCAAAGTCTCTGGGCAAGAGAGAAGCCAAGGGGTTTACAAAAATAAAACACTAATGCAAATGAATTTCAGTATGATCAAGAGCTCATGGGAAATCTCCATTCTCTCACAACAAGCCAGAAGCATGCTTCATTTTGCTTGATAATATGTACTTGTTTTAATTCTTCAAACTTCTCACTCTTCCTGAATATTGACTGAATGAAGAAAAAAAAAGTATATTTTTAAGATATTAAAAGAMGATAACCTAAAGTGTGAATATTTAAGTAGAAAGCAACTACACATTTAGCAACAAGATGATCAGTTTTGCTGGTGGTTTGAATGAATTTTTGCTGTTTTCAGCAGGACAGCATGCAACAAGAAGGAAAAGGATGTGATTGATAATGTTACTGTTTCTGAAGTGCTTCTGCAATTCTTTTCTTCCTTAAGAAGGTTGGCCTTTCTGCTTATTCTATTCTGATGATGTTCAATATGTGTACTATTTGAAGCTCTTTATAGTATATATAGATACTTTGTAAATGCTCTAAGCTATTTTAGACCTCAGATGTACCAAGGTCCAAAGTTAAGAGTCCAACTTCCTTTTGGAACTTGTTTGGAACAAAAGGTGACTGACTGGGGTCGAGGGTGAACTGATCCCACCCTTCACAGGCCCCACCTCAGACGTTGTAGTAGCCTAGAGCATAAGCTGTAAATATGCTTTGCCCTGACTTCTTAATTTTTAGAAACTATTTTAGAAACTATTTTTCACTATGTGGTGATGAGAAATGTTCCTGTAATATGAATTATTTTATTGGAAAATGCTTCTAATGCCTGAGAAATTTTGAATTTCTACCTGCCACCACAGAGACTGGTTTTCTTTGATGTTATGCTGTGTTTTGTTTTCAGCATTTTCAGAAGAAAAAAAAAAGGCATTAATTAGTTAAACACAGATATTAACTGCAAGGTCAATTATACTGAAAGAAAGTGAAATATGCCCTGAACTAGAGATAGTGATTGTAAACAAAGCTGTTGATTAATTTCCTAAAAACTATACTCTGATACTTGAAAATGACTGAAAAGTAGTTGTACAAATTCTTGAGTTCAGTTATGCAAGAGTGTATTGAAAACTGTAACCAAACAATAGACTTCTCCAACATAAAGACAGTGATGTGTCTTCTGCATCTAACTTGATATCATGTTCATGAATAGTTGATTAGTTTATAGAATGTAACATATGCATGCATTATTGAAGCTCCACTAATTACCAATGCTATCTGATATCGTTCCAGTTATAGACCCTTGTCATGGGTCATACATTGGTTATATCTGCCCTACAGGTTGCCCTCAAAGAGGGTATCGGATATGCTGAAGGAATCCTTGCTATTTTCAATGAATCTTCTGCCCTGTGGAGTCTGTTCTTTTCAACTGATAAACTCCATATTGAATTCTGTGTGGCAACCCACCTCTTTTGTGCTTCCATGTGCAAGTGAATTATTAGAAGGTATCCAGTCTGTTTGGCCATGGATTTTCTATTTTTATCCACAGTACTTTCTTGTCATGGCTGCTGCTACTAGGTAGAAAAAGCAATGGCAAGACACAAAAGATATTAAAAAATGAACAATCTTTTTAAAAGAAAAAGTGTGCCTCATTTCTTTCCAATCTTGAGCATTGACCTACCTAGCTTTAATGGCAAGATACACTCACAAAATATCTTACCTTTCCTCTTTCATAAGAGTATTGCTGCAAAAATTCTGTGAACATTTTGAACAGTCAGCTGTCACAGTACACACTTATAGAAATCAAATGATAGAAGTGGCTTCTTTGCAGAATGGCTCATTTACACCTGCATTATTGCCACTGCTGAACTGTTGATGCATGATGCTGCATGAGACAGGACAGTCCCAGAGTCCTTATTTAATATTGACTACATGAGCTTTATTTGGGTATAAGGAATTTTGTGAAGAGCACTGCTTGGAGTCACAAACTGTACGAATGTATATATTCATAGATATAGATGAATATATGATGTGTTTTCATATATGCATCATATATATGAAGATAGAAGCAGGCACCAAGAGAAGAAAGCTATCAGTAACTGTTTGTCTTTGAGATGAATTGCCTGTATGTGCATATGCAGGTCCCTGTAGTCCAACCTGTCCTCCTATCTCTCCCTCTCAGTCCCCTGAAATTTTTCCAAGAAGAAACAAAGAGAATATTCTTTCCCAGAGCTTATAATAATGGGGAGACAAGGAAGAGGAAAGGGTTTCCAGGCATTCCCAGTCTTGAGTTCATGGGTGTGTGTGTATCTACAGCATGACTGTATGGAGAGATAGTGCATCTTAAAGAACAGCAATAAATAAGTACCAGTCAGAAAAGAGAGGTTTTTGAAATAAGCTTTTAAAAACATCCAACACAGTAGACAGTCTTTCCAAAACTTTGCAAGAGTTTGATCTTCCTATAGTAGAATGACTTTGCTTAATTTGCTTCAGATCATCTGATCGGATATTCAGGGAGAAAATCTACTAAGTTTCAAACTGAAAATAGTGTGTTTGAGCTTTTCAACAAAATATACTTGGGAAAGTATATTGTTCATGAATAACCCAACAACAAAGCTACACTGCTACATCCAAGTTCAACAAAGAAATATCTATATAGTCTGAATATAAATGACTTTATCATTATCATTAAGCCAAGATTTGAACGAGCTAAAATTTCTTTTCAAAATACTGAAGCTCTTGTAACTAGTGCAAACATTGAAGACATTTCAGATGTATGATTCCTATTTAAACTACTCTTGATTGATTTTATTACAAGCTGTCAGCTTATGGAAAAATTGTTGACATCAGTTCATAAATGTTTATTTTCACTTAGACAAATGAATGTGGATTTCTTTTCTAAAAATATGACATATATTCTAAACATTATTGTTTCTAAACACTATTTTAATGACACAGGCAAACAGTGTGGAAGTAAGAGCAGTTTCAGTGCTCCATGTCAAAGCACAGGTGAAATCATCACTTAGTTGTACCTGTGAATAAATCTAGTGAATTACATATACTGAAGTAGAATTAATTTCAGTAAAATTTCAGGTGAGTTCATGGTTTGGAACTTTTTGAGTATTGCAAATAGTTGTTAAAACAGGAAAATGAAGTGATGCTTTAATGTATCATTTTTCTATTAATCAGTTTGCATACTTTTAATGAGATAAATGATTACCTGGTAAGCAAAAATGTGGGGGAAAAAAAAGGTTTTAGGCTCTTAAGACAACCTAAAACAAGTAAATTTTAGGAACTGAACTGTTTCCTTTTTCTGTTATTGAAGTCTCTGAATTTGGGATTCTAATGCTGCGTCATTTCCCCTAATTGTCTGCACCCATATAAAAGTCCAATAATACAATAGAATTTTAGTACAACTGATTATCACTGTATTAGCTTCAAGGTAGATTCTTTATTTCCATACAAAAATAAGTTTTATTTAGAATGTATGATGTCCAATGTTAAACCTTTTAAAAGGTAAAAGAGAAAATAATCGTCTTCTAGTCTAGCCTCCTCCAAAGTAAAATGTTTTATAAAAGTTTAGTAGAGGTATTGCACCTGTTTATCCTAGATATATTCCAGCTCATGTACCTGCCTTCTGCCAACTTCCTTTTCTTTTTTAAACAGAAATTTCTCAGTTCTTCTTAACTGCTTTTGTAAAGTAGTTACAAGTACAAGTTGCAGTGTTGCTGGACACACCTGACAACAAGGTTATGCTCCAGGGGAGACTATTTAAGGTTTCAGGGAATGATTATTCTCTGTTGTGCATGAAGATAAAAAGCTCCATACCCCTGAGCAGAGAGTGAATGACAATAACGTGCAGTATAGTAAGGGAGAATTCAGGAGAATTGTGTCAGATGTTAGCTGCAGAGTATCAGGCATAGAGAGATACGTGGACTGTCYTAAGGTTACATTACCTTGCTTCTCTCTAAAAATGAGCAGATACACCAGGAAGATGTCAGGTCTACCCTACTGCTGAGAAAAAATGAGAACTTGTTAATTCCACTTATGTGTAAAACGGAACTGCTTTTTTAACGTGCGTGTTGGTGTTCAGACAATAGGGAAGTAATGAGAGAATGTAAATATGCAATGTGTTGGTGTGACTCATTAAAAGTATGGCTTATGAGTGTGTTTCCTCTGCGAATGGCTAGTTCTAGCACTTCAATAAGTACCAGCTCTCGCAGGGAAGGGAGGGAGCGGGGCGGCCCCGGCCCCGGCCCCGGCCCCGGCCCCCGCCCCGGCCGCCTCGCCGCCTTCAGCACCATGGACACGCCGCGCCGGGCCGCCCCGCTCCGCGCCACGCCGCGGGGACTCCGCAGCCGGCCGCGCTTCTGCGCGCCACCACGTACCTCGAGACCCACGGCCGAGCCCTCTTTTCCTTCAATTCCGGCAGAGGTAGCCTCTGGGCTCTGTTAGCAGCACCCTTTCGCTCCCTAAAACACAGCAAGTGGAGAGTGTTCTGATTTCTACTGACATAGTTGTGGCTAAAGGGAGAATGACACTTTGGGAAGATTAGGTGAATTCTTGATAGTGGAAGACCTTTAAATGATTTTAGCTATCTCTGTGTTTGAAACGTACATGCTAAACAGACGTATATTTTAGACGTGTCAGGTTTGTCTACATGTTCTTTCTAAACTTCTTGACTGTGCCTATTTCAGGCGTGTGACTGGATATCTGCTTCACATGGCTATGAATGACTGCACCATCTACAAACAGCAGTAGTACAAGTGCGAAAATCGTGTACCTCTTGAATAATTCCCCACCACAGACCTGTTGGCATCCACAGGAAGTTTCTGGAAATATTTTTTCTTTCTGCCGGTTTTTAAAGATGGTCTAAAATAATGTTTGCAGAGATTAGAAAAAGGATTATTCAAACTAATGTTCAATTTCTAAAAGTTTGGCAACTTTCCTCCATCGCTGCCTTCAGCTTGTTCAGACCTAAGTGCCCTCTCCTGAGGGCTGGGTTGGAGCTGAGGGTTTTCTCTTGTTTTCACTTCAGGCTCTCTTTAATGTGCAAGCACAGAGAGAGGCATACTGGGAAATTAAAATTTCAACATTAACTATATATATATATATATGTATGTATATGAAAACTTTGATGCATAAGAGAAGGAAACAAAAGAGTCTGCACCTAAAGAGCCTGATTCAGCCCTTCTCAATAACTGAAGGAATCTGTCTAGGATTCAGAATCCTTCAGAATTTTTTAATAAATTGAAAGAGCGTCAATGAGTTYAGTCATCCTTTCTGAGAATAATCCGTAAAAGTAGCTTTAAGGCCATCACGTCCAGGTCCACCACATTGTAGGTGGACTGATAACGTTCACTGTGGTTATGTATAGAAAACTCAGAATACTTATAAGCTGTATTTAAACTAAGCTGTTTGATAAATCTACCATTAAGAAATAAGGATGCATAGCTGTCAAACTTTGGGAATGGCAAAAGGAAATGTAAAACAATGGAAGGTGAAATTTTGCAACAATATTTACTCTCTTTCGTGTTTAAAGATGATAAAACTGAACACCTAAAAACATCTATGCTTTCCATTGTATAGCATCCACTGCTGTTGATTTTTATGTACTCAGGGAGGTTTTTCTCACAGTCCGGTATTTGGATCTATTGACTTTGTAATCTGTGGACAGATTCTTAATGAGCAGAAAAGACAAGAATCTCAGAGATAAAAACTTGGAATAACAGTGAACCTTTACGGCTTGTCAGTAAGAGAAAGCTCAAACATAAATATCTGATTTACAGAAGTAACACAACTTATTTTGATAGATTACATTGTTTCCGTTTCAAATTACTCTGTCAATCGAGGAAGAAGAGGTTAAGAGGTCATATTTAAAAAAATGCTTGAAAGGGCTCTTTCAAAGGATTTTTCATAAATTTCAAATCCATATTTAATCAATTATTTGTGATGGTGCATAAATTCTACTTTTCCTAGCAAACTAAGATGTTGATCTTGTTAAATTCAGTTTTTATAAAATCCCCCTAAATATGTAGGATCAAACCCACTACACGAGGAGTGAAGTGGAGGTTTGCCACACGGTTCTTGTCAGGGGGACTTCTTTACATATTCTTTTTAAGCTTGATTTTTTTTTCCTGTTTGGCGAGGCTTCGTTTGTTGTTGTGGATTTGTTTTACTTGAGAGTGGAGAATGCAGAAGATGACATGGACACGTGTGAGTTCAAATTTGAGCTTCGTATTTATTGGCGACCTTTAAAGTAGTAATTACTGAACAAGAGCTGAGGAAATTACAGGGATCCTAGGTATACGGTTTAAAATGTTGGGGCAAAAATCCCCTTGGCTGTAGCGGTGCTTAACTTTGCTCTTGAATATCAACGTAATCCCATAGAGAAGTCTATAGGCGGAAGCGGAATCCTTTCGCTTCGTCCCTCCGTGGCCACCTGCCATCGCCCCGGTGAGATCGCGGCGC
>NW_020448553.1:179447-185562 GCF_003343035.1 Apteryx rowi
GCGGCGGGGCGGCTCGCGGCTCCCCGGCCCGGCGCCGCCCGCCCCGCGGCAAGGCGCGGCCGCGGGTCCCGCGCGGGGCCGGGCGCACACGCGCTGCCTCGGACCTCGTGGCCGCCGCAGAGACACCCGCGGAGCTCCGGCTGCTGCTGCTCGGGAAGGGCCGCGCTGGAAGCGGGTTTGTTTATTCACCAAACAGCCTCGCCGGCCTCTGCCAGTATGAACCATGGGAATGTGGAAGCAGGGCGGCGCTGGCCGTATCGCGCCGGGACACGACAGCGATAACTTTATCGGTGGTATGTGATACAAGGGGGCAGCAGACTACAACGTCCTCTCCTCGTGTGGGACGACAAACACTTTCGATAAGCTGTTTGCTTGGTTTTAAAGAGCTCTGGAGCGCTGTTAGCACGTGCACTTGTTTTACTGCCTTTAATGTCTCTGCTTTTCCAACGTGTTCAGTTCACCGGGAGCCAAGAACAAGAATAAATTACAAAACCACATTTAATGTTAGTGACTCTTTAAATGGAATTTTTCATTCAAACTTTGTCATTAAAATAGAAAGGCCTTTTGGTTGTGACCATACAAGCATAATAAATTGTATATGTTTGTGATACTGAATGAATCTTGCCCATATGCTGCACTGCAAGGCTACATGAATGAAGCATTTACCAAATCAGGCCCACCACATTAAACAGAAAAACAATCTTTATTCATGGTAACTTATCAGTTTCAATTAATCAACCTTAACAATAGAAATTCTGATGTGTTCAAGCAACTTGAAAGCAATAGGTCATCTCCAGGGCAGCCATGTTGTGTCTTTGTGCCTATGGTTTCAAACAAAGSAACATCTCCAATAAATGTACATCTACACATGCATGTGTGTGCCTAGATGTGTATAAACATCTCGGCACACCGAGGGCTGCAGTATACACGTAGGTCTGTAGATAGAGTGTTTATCTTTTTGTCATACAAGAAGTAATTGTTTTCTAGTATTTTTGAGCTCTGTAAGTTTAAACAAAAGAAAAGAAATTTCCATTGGATGACCATCCTTTCAGTTTCTCTGCTGCTATGTGAATAGCATTGTGCAAACCATTCCAATGGTATTGAAAAGGGGTAACCATTGGTTTGATTTGGTTACACGGTTTCGTAAAGCGCTCCCTCCCACTGCCTTAGGGTCTGTGAAAGGTCTGTGACCTGTTTAGAACTGCCAAGTGAAATGTCATGTCGCCCCTCCCAAATGGGAGTATCTGCATTCATTTGATCAGTATAAAAAATGATTGGGGATGGCGAGATCAGGGCTTTTGAATTGCAATTTATAGCAGTTTACAAAAATGCACATTGTTGGAAAAGAAAACATGGAAGTGTTTCTTTCTAAATTGCATTACCTGTGAAATGTCATTAGTCTTTTTAGGATATCGCATCCTATTTTTTATGATAGCAGAGACTGACTTAAATGAAGAAGTTCAGTATTTGCTTGAGATATAAATACATACTGTGCTACCTATTGCTGTGTAATTAGTTTGAAGAAAGGTTTCCTGACTCTTTTCCAGCTTCTGCTTATCTGTTGTCATCACTTCACGGTATAGTGAATTTCACGAGATCATGAAATGTCATGAAATTTTAGTGAAATGACACAACGCTGCTGTTTTCCAGGAGTATAATTTGTCCATGGCCAGGACTCAGCATCCTCCTACCTCCTGTTGAGTGCTTTGACCGCTGCCTTCCTGTCCAGAGACGGATTCACTTGAGCACTTAATTTGTTACTCTTGCAGCCGTCTTCGCCGCCGTGCACCTTGGGAAACGAAACATGAGGGCAGGCTTACCCTTATTTTTAAATATCCGCCACTGAATTTGTCTTCTTTCACATTCCATCTACCCCCGGGGCTGCGCCCTGTGTCCGCCAAAAGGCGAGCTCCGCTGTTAGGGCAGCCGTCGGGGGGCGCCGTTTTGCACCGGGGCGCGGGGCTGTGCCAACCCCTGGGGCCCGACCCGGCCGCCGGGGGGGGGTCGCTGTCGCGCTGGGCCGCGCAGGGCTGCGCGGAGCGGCCGGGGCGCGCCGGGCAGAGCCGGCGGGTGTCGGACGGGGCGGGCGGGCTGCGGCGCTGCGGTTGGGGACTGTCCCGCCGCGGCGGGACACGACCGTGCCCGGGCCGGTGCCGCAACCCGCCACGGCTCCCCGGCGGAGCCTGCGCTGCCCTCGCCAGCCGGAGGCGGGAGCGAGCCCGGGGCTCGGCGCCCGGCCCGGACGAGGGGAGCGGGGACCCGCAAGGGCGCCGCTGCCGGCTGCTCGGGCGAGGGGAGGGGAGGCGAGGAGAGGGGAGGGAAATGCCGGCGTCCTTGCTCCCTAGCGGGAGGAGAGCGGGGAGACCCCGACTGGGGGAATAAAACGCCAGTAGGGCCAGAAGGGGAGAAGGTGGAGAAGGAGCTGCTTGGGCCTCGGCGAGTGGATTTGCAAGTTCCTCCGCTCTGCTGCGGCCGTGGTGGCCGGGCTGGCGGGTGCCTGACGGGGGAGCGCGGCCAGGCGCGGCCGGCCCGGCGGGGGTGGCCAATGGGGCCGAGCCCCGGGCCATAAAGATGCCACATAAGCTTCAAAACGGCGAGGAGAGCACATGAATGGCGAAAGCGAGGGCCGAGGCTCGGGTTTGCCCTGAACAGCGGGCACGGAGGTCTCTGTTGTGCGCTATTTTATGGGATCGGACGAGGTCCCGGGGGGCTGGGGCAGGCAGGGCCGCCAGGGCCCCGCAGCCCGGTGWCACGGCTGCTCTGCATCTTCTCCTTCAGTTTCTGGGCTTCGAGATGAAGCTGGCGGGTCCCCTTCTCTGCTTTCACCTCTGCCGCCCCTCACCTAGCAGCAGGCTAGGTCTCCTGCCGGCAGAGAGAGAGACAGCGGGTCGCGGTGAAAATAAGAGCGCAGGGGTCCGCGAGCCGTCGGGGGCCCTCGGCAGGACGGGGCGCCCGCCCGGCCCCTCTCCGTGCTGGCCCGGCGCTGGGAGCCGCGCGGGAGCTCACGGCCGTCCCGGCCCTCGGGCCCGTCCCCTCCGGGACTCGCCCCCCGGCCTCGACGGCGCCCTCAGGAGCAAAACGTTGCCTCGAATAAAGACGCGGCCTCAAAACCCCGAGCCCCCAGGCTCTCCGAGAGCCTCCTGAACGTCCCCGCCGGGATGCCCTGACGGCTGCGGTGATTTAGTGCAGGTCCTCGCAGGCCCCGACGGCTGCGGGGCAGCGTGTGTGTGTGTGTGTGTGTCCCTTTGGGCTGATCCGGACCTGGGGCCAGGCCGCGGCCAGGGGGGTTGAGGTGTCGTCGCTGACGCCGGGCAGAAGTTTGACGCTAGCTCCACAACCGTATTTACGGGGTCCGGCAGAGACGCTCTTTGTAGCTGTCACCCAAGGCTGAAACGTTTAAACGGGACAGATAAATTATTAGAGAAGTAAAAGACTTGAACGGCTTAATTGGGGAAAGCAGTCCTGGTTCCAACCAATGTCCGTACAATTGCACACTGCAGTCCACCATTATTCGAGCTTCATCTACTATGCACTATATACCACCGCCTCCAAAGGATTGTTGCCCTAGAAACTTGTTTTAAATCTCCAGCTATATATCAACACCTTGTTTTAGCAGTCCTTGGCTGAATTACAGTTACACAGTTTGGCGCTTCTTTCAAATTTCCTCCCATCAGTTTGGCCAAAGAAAGGAATTTTTCTCCTTTAGAAATGAATTGGCTTAATTAGTAAGTAGATTAATGGCAATTGCTGGTGAGTTGGTTTCCAGCAGAGTTTCACCAGAGAGGGTTAATCGGAGTCAGGTCTGGAATCTTTCCCAGAACTGGCTGCCAGCCATTTCCGTCAACCAATCAACCCTATAAACAAATGCACTATCCAGTGAAATAGAGTTTATATTCTTACTGTCATCCTGGTAGAGTCATTTCCCCAAACAGCCGCAACCTCGCCGTGTGTTTGAAACCGATCGCCCTGGACTTCGGGGTGTTAATTTCAAGCTCTTTACCCAAATACTTGTACGCGTTTCCCCCACAGGAGAAGATTTGTTGGGTACATCGGCATTCAATAAACATGTAACGTGATTTCAACCTCCATCTGAGATTCTCCCTTCTAAATAGCTGATAATTTGAGGTTAAAACAATCGACAAACCAGGGCAATCCAAAACACTTTTCCAAAGCCGCTGCCTCAAATATGGGACAAGCGCGAAAAACATCAAGAATAGGCTTTGACATTTTTTCAGCCTTTCCGCTTATTTTTCTATACTGATAAAATGCATTCATACTTCGACTTGCAGCTGCATTAGTCTTGCAAAAAAAAAAAAAAAAAAATCCCTGCTGAGAAATGCATATAATAGGAAAAACAGATCGGCTGGACAGCAGTGTAATTAATGCCAGAAAGGGCTGAGGCCGGTTTCATAGTTTGTCTTTTGAGGATATCAAGACGAGACCTGGTGAAAAATGACGCATGCTTTAACATTTCAGAAAGCTGGCAACTAACAGAGTTCCCCCCCTTCACCCCCTCCCTTTTTTTTTTAACTTTATGCCGCTGAACAAAGGGGTCGGCAGAACTAGCTAGGTTGTAATGAGTTCTGTGTCCCTAGCACATTAAGTGCATCATGGAAACATATTGTATCGAAATAGTTTGGAGGAGAATACTGGGGATGAAAGAGAAAGGGTGCTTTGATCAGCTCCCTGGGGTCCTGAGTGCGCGCAGACCGACTTGCAAGGACTTATTCAGCTCCAGCGAGACACACTTGCAACACCATTCAAAGAAATTTGCATATCTGTAATTTATCACATTTGTCCCGAACATTTTTGCAAGGTAAATAAAAGTTGGCTGAATAAAAAATATCAATCATCACAGAGAGCGAGAGAGGGAGCGAGAGGAGGGCGAAGTGTTTGTTTAGCCAGACTCCGTTTGGAAAAGTTTGCTGAACACGGAGTAAAGCATATACCGGAGCGTTTTGCAAAGTTATTCGCAAAGCGGCGCCCGCGTGTGGGTCCCGCGGGCAGAGCTCCGCGCCCGCCCCGCGGGGCCGCGGCACGCCGAGCACGGCCGCTCCTCGCCCCCCCGCGCAGCGCAGCGCGGCGCAGCGCCCGTCCCGTCGGACCGTGCCGCGGCCTCCGCTCCCTCCCAAGCCCCTCGCAGAAACGTCTGGCAAAAAAGGGCAAGGGGGGGGGGGAGGGCAGATAAATAAGCAACGGCGGGAAAGGGGGGACCCCGCTCCGAGCCGCGCATTGTTCGGCGTTAATCAGCCCCGGTTAAACAGCCACCGGGATCTTCAACTTGACCTTGGAGAGGGCTCCGCGCCTTCGCACAATCTGTCACCCGGGCCCGCTGACAGTGATGCATTTCGCAGTATTGTCGGAGCAGGGGACGGGGAGATCCGTCGGGACGGGACGGGACGGGACGGGACGGGGCGGGGCGGGCAGGGCAGGGCAGGGCAGCCCGGCGCGGCCAGGCGCGGAGAGCCCTTGCGGCGCTAGCGCGGTGTCCCCGGGCCGTGCGGGGAACAAAAGTCCCAGCGAGACGTCTTTGTGGCTAATTCCGTGACAGGCGCGTCCCGGTCCCCCCGCGGAAAGGTCAGTGCCGGGGGGTCTGCTCCGCCGAGGCGGTGTCTGCACGGCGATGCGGAGGCAGCTGTCCCCGCCACCCCGYGCCGTCGGGGCGCTCCCGGCGCCGCTCCGCACACACGCTCCACACCTGCAAAAGCGCCCCGTCCCGACACTTCCCGAGGGCTCCGTGTGTTTCCCCTCTTCTCCCTCTCCTTCTCTTCCCAAACTCTGCCGGCATAACGCCAGCCCCGAAGCGGGGAGCGCCGCTCGGGGCCGGCAGGCACTAACGGGGCCGTCCGTGCAAGGCTGGGCCCCACCGGGGCGCTCCCCGCCCGGCCCGGCTGGCCCCGCAGCCGCTTCCCGCCGTCGCGGCGCGGGGAAGCTCTCCCTGGCCTCGCCCGGGCCGGGACAAGCGCCGTCGAGGGGCCCGGTCCCGCCCCGGGGGCGTCCCCGCCCTGCCAGCTTGGCGGGGCCCTTCCGCCCCGCGGCTGGGCTGCGGCTCCTGCCCTGGCGATCGCTTTAGTCGGGGCAGGAGAGCGGGGGCTGCGGCGGCCGCCCACACCCG